>NW_014577265.1:360995-365428 GCF_000485595.1 Priapulus caudatus | reverse complement strand
CCAGTATCTAAATGTTTCACTTCTCTCGCTCTTCCGTCGTTCAACTCCTCAAAATGTCATCAAACAGGATCACTTGATGAGGTAGCGAAATCGGCAAGCAGTCTGTAATGAGCTTTCTAACCAATCCTTCTCCGAGCGACACTTGCTTTCATTTTCCCTCAGTATTGCCTGGGTACTTTGCATATGCCCAATTTCATCAAAGAATGCTTCCCACTGCGAAGTCTTCTCATTGTTTCCGATAGCAATGTCATAACCTGCAAGGACCGGCAACATACATGCGAGCCACCCAAGACTGTCTGGCGTCACCGTTGGGCCAAAGATAGCCGTTTTCTCATCGAAATACATTCTTGGCATCCCATATCATCGCAAGTATTTGTTCCAAATACTACCCGAGGAAAATCTTGGACCATATGGAAACCCGATCCGAGACACCACAACAATATTTTGAAATTCAACCTGCGGCGCCACAACATGAGTTTCTTCTTGCTATGTGCGTAAACTCCTTCGTCACATGCAAGAGCTAGTTTATCCTGCCTAAAGATTGGACCAAGATATACCCTTGAAACGTTTTTTAGGGCGGTATGACACTGTCTGTACTCTGTTACCGCGGTGGGCTTTAGGACAGGAGGGCACCAGTGTCAGTATTTAAAGTTTACTTTACCAATAATATCATGGTATACTGTAAATGCTTGCTGTATTATTAGCGATTTATTGCCCTCCTCGCCGTTGTCAATATATGACGCTCATATTTGGTGGCCATCTTAGGCTTTGCATGGTGATGCAGTTGCGTTTTTAATCTGGTTATTCAGCTCCTCAGTGGATAACCTGACCCTTAAAACATAGGATTAGACACGGAAAAAATACTCTTTCTATCATAATGTCTGCGAGAATGTTATTTAGCAGTTTATTGATACGGGTGTCCCTTTCGGCGGCATCTTAGATTTTACCAATGATGCCAATGCATTTTCGGTACGGGGTATCATGTCGTTTTAATGGACTAGCCTGACCATAAACTATGGGGATACGCACACCAAATCAACCTCCTATCATAAATAGGTGGCGAGGTTCCATGGTCAATTACATGAATGACAGCCATCTTGAACGCCATTCTTGTAATTTCCACCTTACTCGCTTCCGCATGATTCAGAATGCTCTACCCAAGTATTTTGACTCCCCAGGGAGTATAGTCCCAACATGAAATCAAGCGTCAACTGGGGACATACTAAATGCACACAGCGACTTCCCCAGCTGATAGGGGACTATTACGGCCTAATTAACGTACTGTTCACTTTTTTGCTTGCAGTTTACCCCGTTTTTTACTACGGCCCACCCTACGTACTAGCGTTCTCTCATCCGCACCCCCGCGCACTCGACTCGCGCACACATTCTTGCACACGCCCCCTATTAAAAATCTGCCGCCAGCATCCACTGCAATCACGGCCATCGCCGTCACGTTTCCATTCCGTCCCCCCGCGTTTGTCACACCGTCCATCCCGTTTTTGTCCACAGTGCCTGAAAGCGTCGCCCGTGTCCGTGGCCGCCTGGGAACACAGTTGTAAACGCAGCCATAATATTGTTTTGTAAATCGATGGAATTCGAAACGTGTTTCTAGGTAACGCAATACGCATCTCCTACGAGACACTCTATCATCTGTACTAATGTAACATCTGCTAAATGGTATTTACTCTTGTATGCTTATATGCAGTTACTTATGGTAGAAGCTTGGTCACCATAGTCGATCGCAGTACCATCGGACGTAGCCACACGTTCGTTATCGACCTACCCGCAGGCAACCGTCGCCGCTGCTGCCCTTTCTTACTACATATCTGAATGGACTATATAGTGCTGCGGCCAGAGGGCCAAGCTCGCCCCGTTTATACATCGCGTGCCACATGCGTGCTCCGCCCAAAATTTCGAACTGTGCGGTTACTACGTTTGCTAAGCATTGGTCATTTCTAGAACGTGATATCACATACAAAGATTGGCGTATGATCTGTATTGTCAATACCGCCAGGCGGATTACCTCAATAATGCGGCCTTGTTTAAGTAATACAAAACGGTCGTTGTTTGCTCGTCAGACAAGTAGAGACGCAATCCACGTATCACTCTATTTGTTCCTCGGGCGCACGAAATATCGGCATGTTTTTCAGATGATACTAAGCCACTACTAATGAATAATTTACTAAATCCAAATACACTGTAATAATAATCGTGAGCTACGCACATTAAATTCCATATCAGTCCGTAACCATCGACATTTCTAGCTGCGTTTCGCGTATCGGGACCTGAAACATTGATGATTTCACGGGCTGGTTACACTTTCTTCTAGCGTTATAGATAATTGTCGTGGGTATCCCAGGTATAGCGGCGTGTAACGTTGCGACCGGGCGGCGCGGCACCGCTGTTACATGCACGTAGGCTGCGACAGTTGATTATCGAGTTTCATCAGCGCGTCGCATCTTCATTGTTCGTGTTCGATACAGTGTGAGATTAAAGCGGCGCTCTATAAGCAACCTTCCATCTGTAGGAGAATAATGCGGGATGAGAGCAACCCGAGACGCGCTTGCTCGCCTGCACTTCTCACTGATTTACAGCCAAGAGGTGCGACAATGTTTTATAGTTAATGTGAATTATTTATAGCAATTACACATTCTTTATAGGCCTGATAATGTATAATCTATATAGCACTTAATTCACATTCTTCTATAGACGATGTATATTTGTATAGGTAATTGTATTTCTTCATATTTATATATTGTCCCACTCATAGCATAATGCACATGCCTAATCGTGACGCCCAACGGTTACGCTGTCCTCACACATACAAAACAACACACGCACTCCGCTCGACCCGGCACAACTGCCACCTATAGCGCCCCTCGCAAGCAATAACTCACATCACAGTCACACACACACATCCTAACAAACCCGCTATACTATTGCTACAAACACACGCACGCACACACACGCACGCATCTTACACACATACCACACACACCACCCCACACCATAACACACACATCACATATCTAAATAAAAAATACTAATATGATAAAAAAATTAATAAATACGATAATATATACACCACAACTCGGCACCAACCACACGACACGCTCGCACACACTTATACAAACACACACACACACACACATCAGAACGCCACCACAAGCACACACACACACACACACAAAACAACACACACCTAAGCACGCACACACATACAGAGCGCCACACAACGCACACACACACACAACCACACACACAACACACACGACACACAACACACACCACACACACACAAACACACCACCAAAAACACGCAACATACAAACTACAAGCGCACACACGCTTACACGCCACCACACACCAACTCCCGCCCACACACACACACCACCCCACCCACCCACACACACACACACACACACACACACACACACACACACACACACACACACACACACACACACAACACACACACACACACACACACACACACACACACACACACACCACGCACACGCACGCTCACACACATACAAAAACGCACGCACACGCACGCTCACACACATACAAACACACGCGCACACACGCTCTCGAGCGAGTACATACTGCACAGCTTGGTAATTGTGTGAGGCTGAGTTCGTGCTCGCAATATTTACAGGATAGAACGCTGACAGTAAGAGTGATCGATGCTTGCAACCTACCGGCTAAAGATTTCAGCGGAACCTCGGATCCTTACGTAAAGATTTACCTACTCCCTGATCGAAAACGCAAGTTCCAGACAAAGGTACCTGCGTTAGCGGACACCTGAAGGTCGTACACCTGTCTATAAAGGGCACCTTTAGGGTTTCCGTGTTATCTTCAGGGTTCACCATACATTTATAATTTGCCAGCACCTTGCTACTCAACCAGATAGGCTGGTCGTGCGACAAATTGCCTGACAACTTTATTAACTGATATTGAATTATAATATGAAATATAGTTGCCATAATTTAAACAAGTAGCCACGCAGCTGAATTTGATCAGCTGCTACTTTTCACAGCGTAGCCACGTTGTATATATTCCCTATTATCGACTTCTGATCGAAAACGCAAGTTCTCGACAAAGGTACAGGTCTGCCTTAGCGGACACCTGAAGGTCGTACACCTGTCTATAAAGGGCACCTTTGGTGTTTCCGTGTTATCTTCAGGGTTCACCATACATTTATAATTTCCCAGCACCTTGCTACTCAACCAGCTAGGCTGGTCGTGCGACAAATTGCCTGATAACTTTAATAACTGATATTGAATTATAATATGAAATATAGTTGCCATAATTTAAACAAGTAGCCACGCAGCTGATATTTGACCAGCTGCTACTTTTCACAGCGTAGCCACGTTGTATATATATATATATATATATATATATATATATATATATATATACTATACTAT
>NW_014577265.1:359511-360985 GCF_000485595.1 Priapulus caudatus | reverse complement strand
ACTCTACT
Source organism: Priapulus caudatus (assembly GCF_000485595.1). Taxonomy (NCBI): domain Eukaryota; kingdom Metazoa; phylum Priapulida; class Priapulimorpha; order Priapulimorphida; family Priapulidae; genus Priapulus; species Priapulus caudatus. The sequence continues at coordinate 360,977 of NW_014577265.1, read as the reverse complement.
ACGTGGCAGGCTGGAGAGTGGCTGGAAATAAATCCTTTGTTGAGTTTATATATTATACGTCAGCTCTTACGACTTTACTTCTAGAAATACAACAATATAGGTAAGAGAACCTATAGGTAACACGAGTAACATAGGTGAGCGCAATGTTTGCAAGATAATTGTATGTGTCATGAGTATGTTTACTAGTATTGAAGATTTACTTGCCACTAACTAGTGAAAGTGTAGGACAGTAGCTTTAATGGGGCAGCTTTCCTCTCTTACGAAATTCTAAAGCAAAATAAACATATTAAGCTTCATACATGTTAATAACGCTAACATGCATGTAATTAATAATAGAAAGATTTATCCCTTGATTTTAATTCTCTTCTGCACGTGGTTTATCTCCTGAAACTAGATATTTCCTTTTCATTGACTCGCATTTTCACTCTCGTTAGAATTTCCTCATGGTACGACCATGTTATGCTGCGTTTACACTGTGTTCCCGGCGGCCACGGCAGCCCCGTTTGCCCGAAACGTAGTGCGCCGTGGGATTATGGCAATTTTTTTTCTGTATTCAAGTTTTGTTAGGTCTTGCCAAGTTTTCTGACGGTCTATAACGGTATCCGTGACGGGCCGTGAGGGGAAGGGGCTGCTGACTCCCGGAGGGTCCAAGGCGCCATACGGTTCGGTCCGCGGTCTACCACGGATGCCAGTACGTTCCCTCCCGGCCCGTCACGTTCTGATGGGGTCCCTCACGTTTCTCACGATCTAATCAAGGTCTGACACGTTTTTCACGTTCTGTCAAGGCTTTCTACGGATGAAACGTGGACGCCGGGCAGCTTTGGAGCACGTTTGCGCCTACGGTATAAAAATAAGGCCTCCCAAGCAATAGCAATTATTGTATCCTGAGATTTCGACAAGACAACATCATGAATGCCCAAGGTGAAGAAGATTTTGTGTTTGCCTGTTTGCTGGGTGCATACATCCAGTCTTTGCATCAGGCCAGCAGCAGTTGCAGAGAGGGAAGGCCAGAGTGTAGCAGTCAGGAAGAAGGCGAAGAAGGCGGATGAGAAGGCCAAGATCCATGTGGGTGCGCGAATGGTTATCGGAAGACAAAAGGCAGCAGCTATTCAACATTTTAGTTTTACTTTTAGTTTTAGTCCAGTTTTAGGACCGCCCCCCACCACCCCCCATGAGCACGACGATGTTAGCGTGCGGCTTGATGTCGAATGTGCACATGTGCCTCAGCCATGTTATGTATCTCCGAGCGCCCGATGCAACTTGCCTAGGCGAACAAGTATGGCCTTCGTCGCATGCTAATGGTCTACGTGGGCCATTTGATGATCTGCTGCGATTGTACGTTCTCCTCCGTTATTGCCCATGACCATGCATCGGGGAACCATGCGTCGCTCGTGTGTGCAGACGAAAAGGCAGCGAGATGACAGCGTGCGTGGTTGGCTAAGCGCAATGCGTTTTTTTTCTAAGTG
>NW_014577265.1:354679-358532 GCF_000485595.1 Priapulus caudatus | reverse complement strand
TAGGGACGGCGCGGCGGCGCCGTTGTCAGTTCGTAGTAGAACGCAACCGGCGTAGGCCGCGCCGGGCCGAACCGGTCCTATCCGCGTCGGTCCACTTCTGCCGTCCCAGCTACGACCGCAACTTCCAAGTTCTTGCTTATCTAGTCTATAGGCTGGGGGAAGTCCTGTGTGTCATTTAATATGTCCCCGCAGTTTTGACGCTTGATTTCATGTAGGGGAGCACCGCCTGGGAGTAAAAAAAACTTGGTAAGACATTCTGAAATCATGGAAGGATAGGTGATAATTCAAAGATGGCGTTGAAGATGGCCGTCAATATCATGTAATTGACGCATAAGCTCGCCACTTATATTATGATAGGAGGTTGATTTTGTGTCGATCCCTATGTTTCATGGGTCGGGCTATCCATTGAAAAACTGATACCCGTATCGAAATGCCATTGCATCATTTGTTAAAATCTAAGATGCCGCCGAAAGAGACATCCTTATCATATAAACTGGCTATAACTTCTGCGCAGACTTATGATAGAAGGACGTAATTTTCGTGTCTATCCTAGTGTTTTAGGGTCAGGTTATCCAAGCTGAGATCTAATAAACGCAGATTAAAAGCGCACTGCATCACCATCAAAGCTAAGATTGGCCACCAATATGATCGTCATTTATTGACAACGTTTTGCACATATCGCTGCTAAATATACGCATTTACAGTAACATGATATTTATTGTAAGGTACACCTTGCTGTGAACACTTTGCACACAGGAACACACAACTGTCAACATGCGTCGGCAAAGGTAGATGGAACCTACTGGAGCAAGCAGGCCATCGTGATAATTGACATCCAAAGTCTGTAGTTCAGAGTAAGCACTCAACAGTTCATCTCTGAACTATAGGTGGAGTAAAAGACTCTGCGAAATATGTCCTGTAGCTGCGTGTCTAGTCGGTGGCAAGTCAATGACGGTCACAGACTTTGCTTTCAGCCTGGTAGCTTATCTCTGCTGAGTCGCTCTTCGTATCGTCGTGCAGTATCTTTGCTGCGACTTTCTTTCCAGCGTACATCGCTAGAATATTATAAATATTATCAATTTCAGTTTTATACTGCCTGATGATATCTTGTTTGCAAAATTTATTTTAATTGTAACGTTGTTAACACTAGTTTTGCAATAAACCTATTATCTATCTATCTATCCATCTCATACACGGCAAATTAGATGTCGGTTTAGCGTGAATGCTGCGAATGTAATCATATATGCATTGAAATGTTCACCAATTTGCTAACGAGCTTATATTTAATACTTCATAATTTCTGAGAGTTAGTACGCATTTTTATGAAATTCCATAATCATGAGGAGAGTTCTCTGCATGTAGATATAGGAGAGCTAATATGTTTTTTCTCTGCAGGAGAAGGTGGATCTAGGAGAGTTGATATTATGTTTTCTCTCTAGAGGAGAAGGTGGATCTAGGAGAGATGATATAATGTTTTCTCTCTACAGGAGAAGGTGGATCTAGGAGAGTTGATATAAAGTTTTCTCTCTACAGGAGAAGGTGGATCTAGGAGAGTTGATATAATGTTTTCTCACTATACCCAGCAAGTGTTTGTCTTCTCTAACGAGCCCACAGTGGAGTCTAGAGAGTTGATATTCATGTTTTTCGTGCTCAAGAGGAGAAGGTCGGCTCTAGGAGAAGATGATCTAAAGTTTCTCTCTCTCTCCGAGAACGTGAATCCTAGAGAAGTTTGTTGATATAACACATGTTTCTCTCTGGCAGAGCAGGTGGATTCGGGAGAGTTGATATACAGGTTTCTCTCTCTGGGCAGGAGAAGGTGGATCTGGAGAGCTTGATATACGAAGTTATTCTCTCTAGAGAGACAGGTGAATCCTAGGAGAGTTGATTTTCGCTGTGATCTATCATACGCAGAGCAGGTAGACTCACAGTCACCATCATCAAGGCCAGAAATCTATAAAGCCATGGACATTACCGGTTCTCAGGATAACACATTCACGGGGGCCATATATATACATGTAGTCGCAATAACAACTCCCTAGGTGAATTCCACTGATTTTATACAGCGTAAGCAAATCCGTCAAGGAATGACACTATTAAGGCGAGAACATCACGCACAGATAATATTTAATCAAAGATCATGGTTTTCAGATCAAGATTCTCTCCCCAAACCGATTCGTAAAGCCATTGCGCTTGTAACAAATCACTATATTCGTCGCAAACTATACGACGATGAGAGTCATGCTGTCATACTGCTCTGCTCGCTAAACACACTATTTCGTGCTCCCGTCTTGAGACCCGACGCGCGCCTTTTTGCTTGATCATGAGCACCGAACTACGGGGCGCATGCAGGACAGGCATTTGTAGCCTAAGTAAACTTGCGAAAAATGAGTTGTTGGGAACTACAAACACTCAATTCTGTCACAATCCTGTCCCACGAAAACTCAATACAATTCCTGTCACACCTGCAAACTCAATTTGTGAAACACAACACTGCCTCTGTTCAATCCTCGTCGCCAGAGAAACTGAATTTTGTGAACCAACTAAAACTCAACTCTCCTGCAATCCTGTTACACAAAACTCAATTTTGTAACCACACAAATCTCAATTCGTCGTGATACCGGTCCACAAACTCGATTTGTTGCCCAAATATGCACACGCATTATACCGCACCCGGGACTACCATTGGTCAAAAACTGGCTGGAGAAATGGTCACGGTCGCCATCTTGTTGCTTAAACTTAGGTGACCCATTCTCTAGCCAGCCCAGTTTCTGACCAATGGTAAGCCCTCTTACATGCGTGTGCCTATTTGGGCCCGAAAACGATTTGTGAACCGGATTGAGCAGAATTGTAGTTTGTGGAGACAGATTGCACAGGAATTGAGTTTTGTGTTTACAAAATTGAGTTTCTGTGGGACGATTGACAGAATTGAGTTTTGTGCTCACAAAATTGAGTTTTGTGGGACAGGAATTGCCAGAAATTGATTTCGTGTTCCCAAAATTGAGTTTTGTGGGACATGATTGACAGAATTGATTTGTGTTCACAAAATTGACTTTTGTGAGACAGAATTGATTTTGTTGCAACAACAGGAGAGCTTTGGTAAGACGAATTGAGCTCTGGTCCTCCTGCGATGGACGCACCGTACGAACTGGTCTGTCTGCTGCCCCTCTTTCTACATGACGCAGGTTTCCACATTATTATTGGCCAAATACGGGTAACAACACGAGCAGGCGACTTCCATCGCTACTTCAGTACACTTGGCATAAAATCAAAGCGCCCGTCATTCGAGCGAGGAACACCGAATCCTGCGATGGCCTCGTTGCGCCAGGTCTAACTCCTTGACCCAGCTGGATTAATCCATTGCCCAAGCGGGCCAACACACCTGTAACGAGTGTTCCCACGCCATAAGCGAATTTCAGTGTTAGAGACATGCTGCTAGACATGTTTTAAGACAGAGCTTCTCTTCTCGTGCTGCGTCGCGGCTATTCGAGTCTCCGACCGCTGCCATTAACTTTTGGTCCCTAATAGCGAGTCACAGCACTTAACCTTCGTTATGAGCAGCTTACAGCATGCCGGTAACAATGCCTGACTTACCCAATATATAATATATAATATTTCCGTAGTTTTCCTGTCGGCTTTAGCGTGCATCATGAGATCAATTTCAAGATGTTCAGTTCACACGATTACTGGGCCATTTGCTCCTTAGACCAGAGGAGACCTAGCTACTGGCTGTTGTCTCTACTGTTGTTCGCTGTTCGTGTGTCATTTGTGTTGTCGTTGTATGTTATTTTTCTGCTGTTATGTCACTGCAAGATCTTTCACAGATCGACGTCGTGAGAGTTCTGCTGGTCTTCAA
>NW_014577265.1:347622-351892 GCF_000485595.1 Priapulus caudatus | reverse complement strand
GTACTTTCTCACACACAGGCATGGTTATGATTCTTTTCATTCTTAGTCTTCACCCATACTAAAACACCTAGAACCCATCTGCCAGGCAGGCCGACGCCACACGCGTGTTTGTTTGTGTTAGTTTAAATGTCGGCACTTCCGTCCTTCAGCGCGATCTGAGTGCGTTTTTCTTCTCTCGCGGATAAGGCTTGAGTTTCATATATAGATTATTAGACGCTTGACACCGTACGCGGCTTCAAACTCTTATCCTGTTTAATACAACGTAATCTGAACTCAGCTTAATTCACATCCAGCCCGTTCATGCCACATGCACTTGGGAACGTCTGAATAAACAAAGTAATAACACGAATATATTTTCTACCAAAGTCTTAATTTCTCTACTCTCTTTCGGCCTATTATGCCGATAACTTCCTGTAAATGCCGTTTCAATGCTCCGCCTCCAACACATGAGTACACCGCCACGCACGCGCGCAGTGCCAAACACTAAAATATAGACTTATTGTAGTTATAGCCAATATTTTGTTATTTGTGCAGAGCGGCCGATGCGTTTGCGTGCGTGTATCATGTGTTGCAGAGAAGCATTGAACGGCATTACAGGAGTTATGACAATATGCGAACGAGAGTAGAGGAAACATGAGGCTTTTGGTAGTAAATACATTTCGTGTTTAGCTTTACCATTATTTTTTTATTTAGACGTTACTAGTGCTGTGGCTCATGAGTAGAACGACTCTCTACTAACTGTATAATTGGGTCCTGTCACACATTGACGATTTAACCAGCGTATGCCGGAGTATCAAAATTTCTCTAAAACGCTGATTAACGCTGAAACTAATCCGATGTTTTTAGTTCAATTTTGGGCGTATACATAGCGTATTCATAACTGAGTTGACGTATTACTTACGATTGTAACGTATTATAGAACGCTTTCATAACTTATAGATAACTTATACCAACGAATGCCTTAGCGTGTTGCCGGGTTCACAGCCTTATCGCAACGATAGTCTAAACTCATGCATATGCGCGCGGCAGCGTATCGCCGACGATCACGTGTCGTAGCCTATAAAAGGCGCCGCTCGACGACTGTCAAATCATTAACCGCACTAGACATCGCAGATCAACATCACCGCGTCGCCGACGTCAACATGCATACCATTTTTATATGCCAATTTCCCCTAAACGCTGCCAATACGCCTTATACGTAGCTGTAAGATTAGAAACACGTTCAGTAAGTTCGTGGTATCGTTTGGAAACGTCAATACGTCTACATACGTCAAATATGCCGTTGGAGATAAGTTCACTAGGTCAACAGCACGTTACTCATAGGTTAGAAATAAGTTTTGGGTACGCTAGGACATGTATCTCCGACGCTATTATCGACTTATTGAGTAACTTACAAAGTAAACGTGTGCTGAACGGTGTCAACGGATCGCATAACTTACCTACAACTGATGGCCGCGTATGCGCGGACGTATGGCGCATACGCTGGGCATACGCTCGAGAAATTTGAGCATGCTCAAATATTTCGACGACCTCGCCGTACCTACGACGTATCCAGCGTGCTTCAGCGTGCTTCAGCGGCTTCAGCTGTCAGCGTGCTTCCAGGCTGCTGCTCAAGAGTACTGTATACAAAGCTCTCATACTTAATTGCGACGTTACGCCAGCGATTCACCAAATTTTTTATACGTCCGAGCATACGCTGGCAAAACTCGATCAACTGTGTTGGGGCCATTAGTAAGAAGCGGGTCATACAGCCATTATCTCCAATCGCTTACCGATATTCGACCATGCCGTAATTTCAAGAGATATAGAACTGCCTCGCGAGAAGATCGCGATTTTTTATATTTCTGAGAACACGCGTGTATCACACATATGACTCACTCTTTCAAATAAGCGTTGCTCGAGTTCTAGATCAAAGTCTTCGATCTCTAGACGAAGCCTAACAAACAGACAGTGTATCGTGGTTATGTATTGTATTGTATATATGTAGCAGCACAGAAGATATTTATATAGGAGTACGTAATATATCTACTTAAGTAACCTGATGCTATTACCTTCTTAGCCAGTGCCGCTGTTAGATGATTACATCACTAATACCAAAAATACATTATTAAGTAACACTAGTCCATGCCGTTAGGTGGTCAGAACTTCTGTGTAGACCACTTTTTCATGATGAGACGCTTAGTTGTGTTCCTTGGCGTCTACAGCTAGAATCTTAGTGCATGGCACTTACCACGCGAGCTAGAAATGACCGTAGACTGGCCGTAACTGAAGAAGTCTCTTTCACCGTGTAGACGCCGACAGCGGTGAAGCGGACTGTCCTTGTGACTTACATAACACAGACCACACACACACAAACGCGCGCGATAAACACATACACCACACAACACACACACCACACACACACACACACACACACACACACGCATACACAAACACATACACTACACGCACACATAGACACACACACATGCACTACACGCGCGCGCACACACACACACACACACACACACACACACACACACACACACACACACACACACCACACAACACACACACACCACACGCACGCACGCACGCAGACGCAACGCACGCACGCACGCACGCACGCAGTCGCACGCACACACACACACACACACACTAACTAAAAAAATAAAATGGCTTGTAAGAGTATTATTAGAGGTCAGTCTGAACGTTGGACGTTTTACATTTACGGTTGAAAATCTTACCTGCGACATCAGGAGTTTCTTGACAGCGGGCGACTTTCTTGCGGGCGGTATCTTGTCGATGCTTAATATCTCGACGTGTCAGTGATGCATTTCTTGTTTGTGGCATTAGCTGGGCACTCATTAGGCGCGTTCACACTGGCGCGAATAAGCGGAATGCAAATCCCGGTTTTTGCATCGCGATCGAAATACCGAGATTATTACAAGTGTGAACGCAATAATACTCACTAATAATCGCGATCAGCATCGCGCTCCAAATCGCACTTTTGACTGCGATTATTTGGAATTAGCGCGATTATTTGCGTGTGTGAAACAAATAATCCCGGTATTTTCTATCCCATCATTCCAAGCGAGTGAGCAGTGAGCATGCGCAGTGAGCATCATTCCGGCAGTGAGCATGCGCAGTGAGCATCATTCCGGCAGTGAGCATGCGCAGTTCGATTAATAGAATTATCCCGCTCGGGGATTAGCGGGATTATTCGCCTGTGTGAACAACGACACAATTATCTCGGTATTTCATCGCGATTAGCATCGCGGTTTTTCTTGTGTGTGAACGCGCCTGTTATAACCAATTTTTTGCCGTGTGGAAGCTTTGACTTGTGTTATAACGAAATGCGCTCCATTTAAGAAACAATGTAAAAACAATGTATAACATTTCTCTGGTTAGATTAGATGGAGCGACTTAGAAAATCTTAGATGGTAAGAATGGAAGAATGGAGAAGGATGGAGAAGGAGAATCTTTGGTTATATATTGTCTTTTTACATTGCCATTGTGTTTTCGTGTTGTGACGTTGCCCCGCGCTCGGTGAAAAAAATTCCCACTTTTTTAATGTTTTTGAACGTGGAATATGAAAAAAATATAACGGGGAAAAAATAGCCCATGCAACGTGTCATGATCTGTAGAATGTTCCGACCAAGTTTGGAGAGGATCCGTTGAGCCAGGGGCGGATCCAAGAATTTCAAAAAGAGGGGGCACCAAATGAGCAATATGTAGTGGAATGTGGGGGATGATACGGCAAGAAAGCGGAGCGACTAAGCCCGAGCGAGAGAAGCGAGTGAGGGGGGGGGCAGGGGCGTGTACAGGATTTGGACCAGGGGTGGTCTAACCGTAACCCATACTTGCGAGCACGCGTAGGGGGATTCTGGGGGGCCCTCCCCCAGAAATTTTTTGAAATTATACCCCCTGACCCTCAGATGCGTTTTCTGCGCGAGCAGGGGGGTCCGGACCCCCTCCCCCCCTGTACACGCCCCTGGGGGGAGTTTTGCACTTTTTAGCTTAAAATGGTGCAATCTGGTGCATACTGTAGAGGGTATTTTAACTCATATTGCCAGCAAGCATTTATGTGTTAAATTTGATCAGTGCGGTGACCAGCCTTTCGGTATGGGGCGGGGAGGGGGAGGCAAGACCGTCAAATGTACCGAGAAATTACATTTACACTGAAATGTTTTAAACCTTATATATTTCTGACATGATCATGTGTATTACAGAAGCACATTCACATATCAAATACTATTGCAGGCTAGAGAAAAATATGGCAATTTCAAAA
>NW_014577265.1:338725-347597 GCF_000485595.1 Priapulus caudatus | reverse complement strand
CCAGTATCTAAATGTTTCACTTCTCTCGCTCTTCCGTCGTTCAACTCCTCAAAATGTCATCAAACAGGATCACTTGATGAGGTAGCGAAATCGGCAAGCAGTCTGTAATGAGCTTTCTAACCAATCCTTCTCCGAGCGACACTTGCTTTCATTTTCCCTCAGTATTGCCTGGGTACTTTGCATATGCCCAATTTCATCAAAGAATGCTTCCCACTGCGAAGTCTTCTCATTGTTTCCGATAGCAATGTCATAACCTGCAAGGACCGGCAACATACATGCGAGCCACCCAAGACTGTCTGGCGTCACCGTTGGGCCAAAGATAGCCGTTTTCTCATCGAAATACATTCTTGGCATCCCATATCATCGCAAGTATTTGTTCCAAATACTACCCGAGGAAAATCTTGGACCATATGGAAACCCGATCCGAGACACCACAACAATATTTTGAAATTCAACCTGCGGCGCCACAACATGAGTTTCTTCTTGCTATGTGCGTAAACTCCTTCGTCACATGCAAGAGCTAGTTTATCCTGCCTAAAGATTGGACCAAGATATACCCTTGAAACGTTTTTTAGGGCGGTATGACACTGTCTGTACTCTGTTACCGCGGTGGGCTTTAGGACAGGAGGGCACCAGTGTCAGTATTTAAAGTTTACTTTACCAATAATATCATGGTATACTGTAAATGCTTGCTGTATTATTAGCGATTTATTGCCCTCCTCGCCGTTGTCAATATATGACGCTCATATTTGGTGGCCATCTTAGGCTTTGCATGGTGATGCAGTTGCGTTTTTAATCTGGTTATTCAGCTCCTCAGTGGATAACCTGACCCTTAAAACATAGGATTAGACACGGAAAAAATACTCTTTCTATCATAATGTCTGCGAGAATGTTATTTAGCAGTTTATTGATACGGGTGTCCCTTTCGGCGGCATCTTAGATTTTACCAATGATGCCAATGCATTTTCGGTACGGGGTATCATGTCGTTTTAATGGACTAGCCTGACCATAAACTATGGGGATACGCACACCAAATCAACCTCCTATCATAAATAGGTGGCGAGGTTCCATGGTCAATTACATGAATGACAGCCATCTTGAACGCCATTCTTGTAATTTCCACCTTACTCGCTTCCGCATGATTCAGAATGCTCTACCCAAGTATTTTGACTCCCCAGGGAGTATAGTCCCAACATGAAATCAAGCGTCAACTGGGGACATACTAAATGCACACAGCGACTTCCCCAGCTGATAGGGGACTATTACGGCCTAATTAACGTACTGTTCACTTTTTTGCTTGCAGTTTACCCCGTTTTTTACTACGGCCCACCCTACGTACTAGCGTTCTCTCATCCGCACCCCCGCGCACTCGACTCGCGCACACATTCTTGCACACGCCCCCTATTAAAAATCTGCCGCCAGCATCCACTGCAATCACGGCCATCGCCGTCACGTTTCCATTCCGTCCCCCCGCGTTTGTCACACCGTCCATCCCGTTTTTGTCCACAGTGCCTGAAAGCGTCGCCCGTGTCCGTGGCCGCCTGGGAACACAGTTGTAAACGCAGCCATAATATTGTTTTGTAAATCGATGGAATTCGAAACGTGTTTCTAGGTAACGCAATACGCATCTCCTACGAGACACTCTATCATCTGTACTAATGTAACATCTGCTAAATGGTATTTACTCTTGTATGCTTATATGCAGTTACTTATGGTAGAAGCTTGGTCACCATAGTCGATCGCAGTACCATCGGACGTAGCCACACGTTCGTTATCGACCTACCCGCAGGCAACCGTCGCCGCTGCTGCCCTTTCTTACTACATATCTGAATGGACTATATAGTGCTGCGGCCAGAGGGCCAAGCTCGCCCCGTTTATACATCGCGTGCCACATGCGTGCTCCGCCCAAAATTTCGAACTGTGCGGTTACTACGTTTGCTAAGCATTGGTCATTTCTAGAACGTGATATCACATACAAAGATTGGCGTATGATCTGTATTGTCAATACCGCCAGGCGGATTACCTCAATAATGCGGCCTTGTTTAAGTAATACAAAACGGTCGTTGTTTGCTCGTCAGACAAGTAGAGACGCAATCCACGTATCACTCTATTTGTTCCTCGGGCGCACGAAATATCGGCATGTTTTTCAGATGATACTAAGCCACTACTAATGAATAATTTACTAAATCCAAATACACTGTAATAATAATCGTGAGCTACGCACATTAAATTCCATATCAGTCCGTAACCATCGACATTTCTAGCTGCGTTTCGCGTATCGGGACCTGAAACATTGATGATTTCACGGGCTGGTTACACTTTCTTCTAGCGTTATAGATAATTGTCGTGGGTATCCCAGGTATAGCGGCGTGTAACGTTGCGACCGGGCGGCGCGGCACCGCTGTTACATGCACGTAGGCTGCGACAGTTGATTATCGAGTTTCATCAGCGCGTCGCATCTTCATTGTTCGTGTTCGATACAGTGTGAGATTAAAGCGGCGCTCTATAAGCAACCTTCCATCTGTAGGAGAATAATGCGGGATGAGAGCAACCCGAGACGCGCTTGCTCGCCTGCACTTCTCACTGATTTACAGCCAAGAGGTGCGACAATGTTTTATAGTTAATGTGAATTATTTATAGCAATTACACATTCTTTATAGGCCTGATAATGTATAATCTATATAGCACTTAATTCACATTCTTCTATAGACGATGTATATTTGTATAGGTAATTGTATTTCTTCATATTTATATATTGTCCCACTCATAGCATAATGCACATGCCTAATCGTGACGCCCAACGGTTACGCTGTCCTCACACATACAAAACAACACACGCACTCCGCTCGACCCGGCACAACTGCCACCTATAGCGCCCCTCGCAAGCAATAACTCACATCACAGTCACACACACACATCCTAACAAACCCGCTATACTATTGCTACAAACACACGCACGCACACACACGCACGCATCTTACACACATACCACACACACCACCCCACACCATAACACACACATCACATATCTAAATAAAAAATACTAATATGATAAAAAAATTAATAAATACGATAATATATACACCACAACTCGGCACCAACCACACGACACGCTCGCACACACTTATACAAACACACACACACACACACATCAGAACGCCACCACAAGCACACACACACACACACACAAAACAACACACACCTAAGCACGCACACACATACAGAGCGCCACACAACGCACACACACACACAACCACACACACAACACACACGACACACAACACACACCACACACACACAAACACACCACCAAAAACACGCAACATACAAACTACAAGCGCACACACGCTTACACGCCACCACACACCAACTCCCGCCCCCACACACACACAAAACACACACACATCACACACACACACACACCACAACACACACACACACACACAGCCACACACACACCACACACACAACACACCACACACACACACACACACACACACACGCACACGCACCACGCACCGCTCACCACAATACAAAAACGCCCGCACACGCAAACGCTCACATTACCATACAAACACACGGCGCACAACACGCTCCTCGATGCGAGTTACATACTGCACAGCTTGGTAATTGTGTGAGGCTTGAGTTCGTGCCTCGCAATATTACAGGATTAGAACGCTGACAGTAGCCGAGTGATCGATGCTTGCAACCTACCGGCTAAAGATTTCAGCGGAACTCGGGATCCTTACGTAAAGACTTTACCTACTCCCTGATCTGAAAACGCAACAGTTCCAGACAAAGGTACCTGCCTGTTAGCGCGACACCTGACAGTCGATTATCACCTGTCTATAAGGGCACCTTTAGGGTTTCGTGTTATCTTCAGGGTTTCACCATACATTTATAATTTGCAGCACCTTGCCAACCGATAGGCTTGGTCGCCCCTCGCGACCCACAAATTTGCCCCCCCTGACACAACTTTATTATAATCTGATTATTTGAATTATAATATGGAAACCTATAGTTGCCATAATTTAACAAGTAGCACGGCAGACTGAATTTGATCAGCTGCGTACTTTTCCACGCGTAGCCACGTGTATATATTGCCTAATTATCGACTTCTGATCGAAAACGCAAGTATTCCTCGACCAAAGGTACAGGGTCTGCTGCCTTACGAGGACACCTGAAGGCTCGACACCTGTCTATTAAAGGGCCACCTTGTGTTTCACGTGTTATCTTCAGGGTTACCATACATTTATAATTTTCCGCAAGCACCTTGCTACTTCAACCAGCTAGGCCTGGTCCGTGACCGACATGGCCTGATAACTTTAATAACTGATATTGAATTATAATATGAAATATAGTTGCCATAATTTAAACAAGTAGCCACGCAGCTGATATTTGACCAGCTGCTACTTTTCACAGCGTAGCCACGTTGTATATATATATATATATCCGATCAGATATCCGATCAGCAACCGTGTTTGCAGTGCGTATAACGACTAACGTGTGACAACAATGAGCGACCAGGCTTGAGTTTCCCTTATATATGACTTGTGAAATGGCGGTGCAAGCTGCTAACATAGTGATCAACACTTAAATACGATTAACTACAAAGAACTACTACGACTATACATGCATTTTGCAGTGTTCCATGCACTACTATCTCGTTATTTCACATGTTTTCATTATATTATGTAAATGTCCTAATCGCACTGTTTACGAATTGTTTATGCATAGACTATACATTGTTTATACATTGTTTATGAATTGTTTATGCAATGTTCATTCATTGTTTGTGCGTCGGTTCCAGGTACACAGGAAGAACCTTAACCCGACCTTCAACGAGGAGTTTGCCTTTACGGAGGTCCCATTCCTCGAGCTAGGGTCTAGAACTCTACAGCTGGCCGTCTACGACTTTGATAGGTGTGTCACACATTGCAGCTGCATCGTGCTCTCAAAACTGCTGCATCCGTAGCAATTTCACTCGCTATTGTGCTGCTTGCCGACGCAATTTTGGAAATTGATGCATCCTTTACAATTCGGCTCTCACTTGACTAGACGGAAAAGCCGATATAAGCTAATTTCAAAATATTTTTTAATTCTATATCGTTTATGAGAACACGAGATCTTGCATAGGAGCATCAATTCAGATGCACTTGTATGGATAGCTGAAAAGAAATAGTTGAACCATTCATTGTTTTTATCCCGATAGGTTCTCTAGACACGATCTTATCGGCCAAGTTGTGGTAAAAAATTTGAACGGGGACCTCTCAACATGCAAAGAGAAAGATTATACAATGGACATTCTTTGCATAAATCAGGTAATTAAAACTTACGTGCAAAATAAGATATAGGATATACAATCCAAGTATCCATTTTTCATAAACTAGCTATAACAAGTTCTCTCTCAGAAATTCGGGTGAACGGATACACGGATAGGGTCCGTGAGCAGGTGTGAAGCAGGTGTTTGAGCAGGTGTGAAGGTGGTGTAACATGCAGCATGTGTTTTCTAGGCTGCGTAATATTTTGTGTCTTTTAGTAGCTATTATTATTGTAAACCTACCTTCCACTACAAGAACGTTTTTTTAAACACCTAGAGAATGCCCGGAGTGTTCAATCAAGCCTTAAAAATGCCTCGTTTGGTGCTATCAAAAGAAAAACTTTTATCGTTAAACAACTTGGAATTTAAGTGCACAGGTAGCCATTGCTGTAATCTCCCGGCACTGTGCAGATTCCGACCAATCGGAGGTGACGAGTACTTCAACACCAACAGCAAGTCTATCAAAGCCATGCATGATGTTTCCAGCAATAACTATCGTAACCGTGGCATTAGTGCAAATAGTAACTACATTTCAACAAACAAGGTCAGCACTGTACGATCAAGAGGAGTAAACCTAAACAATCTAAGCTACATACAGAGAGAACCTAACCTTAATCCCAGTAAAAACGTGAGTACGGTCTGCTCCCACCGGTGTGCAACTGACAAGTCATTATACAGAAGGTCGCCTTCGAACATGGTTCAAGTAACAATTGACAAGTCAGATCAGCGAAAATACTTCCCAACGTTTGCAGTGACTAACTGTCGGTCAATTATTAACAAGGTCGACGAAGTGGCTCTCTGACTAGACAGGTACAGCATAGGAGTAGCTGCTTTAACAGAAACCTGGCAATCACATGCGGTGCCAGATGAAGAGTTGAAAATTCAATCATACTCACTGTTTACAAAATTCAGAAATCAACAGAGAGGAGGCGGTGTCGCTATCTACGTACACGACACCTTACAAGCTCGAAGTCTTAAGAAAATAAATGTGCCTGACGAATTGGAATGCATTTGGATTTGGTGTCGTCCTAAATTGCTGCCTCGCACTACATCATGCTTAATAGTGTGCTGTGTATATAGTCCCCCTGGTTCCGTGCATCATGAAAATTTGAACAATCATCTAACTGAATCGACTGACGCACTACTTATTGACTACCCAGATGCGGGAGTGATAATTACTGGAGATTTCAACCATTTTGATTTACAACCTCTGTGTAAAGCCCATCAATTGAAGGCAGTCGTGACAGTTCCTACACGTGGTAATGCTATCCTTGACAATATCATTACCAACATCCACTCTACATATTTGGAACCGTTTACATTAGCACCTCTTGGGCTCAGCGATCATCTATGCATTATTTGGCAGCCTATTGAAAGACATCTTTTGAAGCAATTTAAACGGAAATCGACTCGTATCGTTAGACCTCTTCTTGATTCTCGGCTGAGAACTTTCGGCCGTTGGATAACCACATGCGATTGGAATGATGTCTTATCTGCAACTGATGTCACCTTCAAACTGGACGTTTTTAGTGAACAGCTGGCTAAACAAATTGATCTGAACTTTCCTACCAAGATCATCCACGAGCATGCCACATCAAAAAAATGGTACTCTGCCAAAATAGAGGAACTTATCAATAAAAGACAACGTGCTTTCCGTAACAAGAGTAACTGGATCTGGATAGTTTACTGCGTAGCCCACGGTTACGTGGATAATAACGCAGGGAGGTGTGCGCTTAGATGTTGTCGTCAGCGGCAGTGGAACAGATAAGGTCTATCTCGGCCTCAGTACGCTGGTTCCACTGTTGAATAGTTCTCGGAAAGAAAGAATGGCGAAACTCTTCGGTGTTGATGTGTGTGTGTGTGTGTGTGTGTGCGCGAGTGCTCGTAAGCGTGCGTGTGTGCGTGCGTCGCACAACGACAACGGTGTATTAAAGGTTACACTACTAAAAATCCTACTAACTTTCGACATAGCGCAATCAAAATTTCACCAACCAGAGTACTTTCTCACACAGCAGGCAGTGTTATGATCTTTTCATTTTTAGTCTACCCATACTTAAAAACCACCTAGAACCCATCTGCCCAGCAGGCGACGCAGCACGCTGTGTTGTTAGTGTAAATGTCGGCACTCCGTCCTTCAGCGGATCTGAGTGCGTTTTTTCTTCTCTCGCGGATAAGGCTTGAGTTTCATTATAGATATATTAGACGCTGACACCGTACGCGGCTTCAACACTCTTATCCTGTTTAATACAAGTAATCTGAACAGCTTAATTCACCATCCAGCCCGTTCATGCCACATGCACTTGGAACGTCTGAATAAAAAAAGTAAATAAACACGAAATATATTTTCTACCAAAGTCTTAATGTTTCTCTACTCTCTTTCGCCTATTATTGCCGATAACTTCCTGTAAATGCCGTTCAAATGCTCCGCTGCAACACATGAGTACACCGCACGCACGCCGCAGTGCACAAACAACTAAAATATAGACTTTATTGTAGTTATAGCTCTATATTCTTGTTATTTGTGCATAGCGGCGTGCGTGCGGTGTACTCATGTGTTGCAGAGAAGCATTTGAACGGCATTTACAGGAAGTTATCGACAATAAGCGAACGAGAGTAGAGAAACATGAAGGCTTTTGTAGTAAATACATTTCGTGTTTATTTACCATTATTTTTTTATTTAGACGTTCTAAGTGCCTGTGGCTCATGAGTAGAACTACTCTCTACTAACTGTATAATGGCCCTGTCACACATTGACGATTTAGCCAGCGTATGCCGGACGTATCAAAATTTCTCTAAAACGCTGGCATACGCTGAACTATCGATGTTTTTTTTCAATTTTGGGCGTATACATAGCGTATTCATAACGAGTTGGACGTATACTTAACGTATTAGTCAGGAGAAGGTGGATCTAGGAGAGTTGATATAAAGTTTTCTCTCTACAGGAGAAGGTGGATCTAGGAGAGTTGATGTTTTCGCTGTGCTATCTACCGACAGCAGGTAGACTCACAGTCACCATCATCAAGGCAAGAAATCTAAAAGCCATGGACATTACCGGTTCATCAGGTAAGTACATCTCACGGGGGCCATATATATATATTGTAGTCGGGAAATAACAACTACACAGGTGAATTCACTGGATTTGTAGTAAAGCTGTAAGAACTCAAGAATGACACATTAAGCCAGAAATAACGCACAATAATATTTAATCAAGAAGATTCATGTTTCAGTAACAAGATTCTCTCACCAAACCGATTCAAAGCATTGCTGCTTCTAACACAAATCACTATATAGTCGCACAACTATACTCGACCGATGAGATCATGCTGTCTATACTGTCTGCTCGCTAAACTACACTATTTCTCTCCCTCTTGAAATCGACGCGCGCTTTTGCTTTTATATGAGCACCGAACTACGGGGCGCATGCAGGACAGGCATTTTTGTACCTATAAACTTGACAAAAATGAGTTTTGTGAACACAAAACTCAATTCTGTCAATCCTGTCCCACAAAACTCAATTTTGTGAACACAAAACTCAATTCTGTCAATCCTGTC
>NW_014577265.1:312073-338715 GCF_000485595.1 Priapulus caudatus | reverse complement strand
ACAATAGCATGGGTAATAGTTTTGGCTTGCGCCCCCTTATAACAATTTTGTCATTAAAATAACTCTCATGGACATACTTTTGGTTATGGTTGATACTGTTTGATTCTATCATTGTGTCGCATTTTAATTGTAACTATTTTTTGACGGTAAGATCACGTATCTTTAACTTTTAGTATAATATATTCTCAAGATGGTTAGTTTAATGATATAATTTTACGAAGCAACATTTTAAGTGTATACTATGTCTTAGCCATGAGACATATAATTTATATGACAGGCCCGTAGCCAGCTTTTCTATGGGGGGGGTTCGTTTTCCAATTTTGCAATTTGCTAGCAGGAGCGTAGTACAGGATTCTGACAGGAGGGGGGTCTAACCGTAACCGCAAAGTTGAGAGCACGCGAGGGGGGGTCCTGGGGGGCTCCTCCCCCCTAAATTTTAAAATTAGACCCCCTCAGATTCGTTTTCTGCGCGAGTCAAGGGGGGGTCCGGACTCCCTGGACCCCTGTAAACGCCCCTGCTCGGTCGGCGAAGCGACCAAGCGAGGGAGGCCGAAGCGACCGAGCGGGGAAGGGTTGGGAGGGGGGTGTTCATGTTTCACCCTCCCGCACGATGGAGATTTTGCAATTTTACACTAAAATGAGCGACCTTGAGGTGGAAACTTCTTGCGAAAACTTTCAAAAATTATTATTTTGGCTTGGTGGGGAGGGGGCGGTGCTCGGGGGGGGGGGGGTTCGTTCGAGCGCCCCCGAACCCCCCTGCTACGCTGCTAGATGTATGCATATCCGAATCTCCCTTGTCCCAACTTCTGCGGCGCTGACTTCCTTGTTTCGCATTTGAGTGAAATTTGTTTACTTCATTTTGATAAATACGTAGTTGTAGTATTTCAAAGTTGACGCTGTAGTCATTCATGCTCGTGGTAGTACGATTGAATCCGCTTATATAGCAGCTACGCGGCTGCCGGCCGAGGTGACAAAGAAGCCAACACCGCTCAATGAACGCGTCTCGTCGCTGGCTCGGCTATAGCGAAATCTCCAGCCAAGTCTGCGGTCATAAATAAGTCAACTCGCTGTCCTCGCACGTGCGGCCGCCCTGCGACTTGGGCTACAACACATGCTCATCAGCGCTACACCCACTCACACCACACACACACACATCACAGCACTCTCATCACGCACACACACCCACACACAACAATCGCGCGCGGTCGCTCGTCGTTTGCATGTGTCACATATATTCTGCACGCTATCATCATATGTTCCAATAATTAAACGTTGATGTCTTAGAGAGATAAGTTTTATGCGAACGCGATTATTATCTACTAGTTTTTTATTAGATAGGATTCATATATACTTTTTAAGTGTTTACGTCTTGTCGGTGCTGATAGATTACGGTGAGATTTTTCGACGGCCATGTAACTTTTTGAGTCTATAAATGAGTAAATCGTCAGATCTTGGACACGTGTCGTCTGACTTGAACACTTGGAATCAGATGTAGCCGTAGCTTGAATGTCGAATGATGTTGGGCAATGTGCTCGGCTCATGTTATGTACTTACGTATTGAGCGCCGAGCAACTATAAGCCATAGGCGATAAACAAATATAGCCTTCCGCTCCGCAGCTAATGGTCACCGGAGGTGGGTCATTGATTGTCATTATGCTTGGCGTGTGGTCGATGGATGTTTAGTGCGTGTTGTGCTGCGTTGTCTCTCCGTAGGTCCTAGTGGATGTCGTATTGTTGTGGTGTCGTGAGTCGTGGTGAACCAGATTCTGTTGGCTCGTGATGTAGTAGCATCGACTAAAGCAGCGAGATGACACGGTGGTAGTGTGCTTGCCAGTCAAGCGCAAGAGTGCCTTTTTCGTTGTTTCTGATGGGCCTGTGTCTTGAGCTAGCTCTTACAGCTCAGTTGCGTTGCCTCGATGCCCTGCCGAGACAAAGTCAATACGGACCCTGAACACGTCTCTCGGACGTCTAAACGCTTCGTGCTACAGCTACCTTTGCTGGACTCTCCTAGATGTAGATATCTTTTGTAAGAGAGCTCGTACATATATCGGCTAAGAATATTGTCAAATATAATTTTACTTGTTCTCAGATTGTATACTCTGGGTGTGTACTGTGAGATATATTAACGTATTGCACAAATTTTTAATGGTTAAATTCGTATATGGTTGTTATCCACTGTGGTAATTCTTGGCAATAAACCTGTTATATATGCTATCTTCCATCTCATCACGGCAAATTAGATGTCGGTTCGGGGGTAAGTGTTAGTGGAGTATGATTAGGGAGCAGACAAGATCTACCGTAAGATACAATTAAGTATGCACTCGACACATGTCCCCTACACGCCCCGCGACTTCTCCCACGACATCGTCTCCCGGACAATCACACAATTTTGCACAATAAAACGACATATATCTATATTTAATACTTCACTTAAATATTACAATGCAATGGGTTTGTACACGCAGAGATTCTCTATCTATCTTATGAAACTCTACAGGGGAATTGTTCTATCTGCTCATCATTAATAGTAGGTGAGTGCATGCGCATCGGCGATATGCAATCCAATAGAGTCTGACTGACTGTAGGAGTTTAACTCTGCACTAGCCGCGCATTCATAGTTCTCCATGTCAGTTGTTAGTATATACGCTGGAGAGAGACTACGAGAATAACTGAGTAGTCTCTTTCACGTTTTAGCACGAGGACGGGTTGAAGTAGCTGATCTTTCACTGTTGAGTAGTCTCTTTATGCGCTCGATGTCTATTGTACATACTCTAGAGGAGAAGGTGGATCCCCTCACGACAAGACTCAAGTTGATATTCTGAGATATGTTTGAATATTAACACCTGTTCGTAAGTGAAGCAGAGAAAGGCTTAGCAATGAAATAAATAAGCAGAAGTTAGATATTATGTTTTCTCTCTAACAAACGGGCAAGAAAGTAGGAATCTTAGGAAGAAGTATGCATATAGCAGGAGACTAATTATACGAACATACCATCTCACAATGAGAAGGTGGATTCTTAGGAAGTTGATATACTGAGGGTTTTATATCTCTAGGAGCAAAAAGGTGTGGCAATCGGTATGGAGTGAGATAGATTGCACATTAATTAGGTTAATCGATTCTCTACAGGATAAGAAACGGCTGAGATCCTAGGAGCTTGAACATATAATGTATAAATTACTTCTACTGCAGGAGAACGTGTGAGTTAGAGGAGAATGATTTAGATATAATTAAAAGTTATTCATCTTCATGCTAGGAGAAGACGCAGGGGCTGCTTTATGGTAAGCAGATTTGAATTAGAAAGTTACGCTTCGTCTATCAGGACGAATATAGAGTGAGGTCTAGGAGATTGGCTTTGATTGACTCGGGCTAATAGTTTTTCGCTGTGCGCTGGATCCGGTAACCGGACAGCGCAGGTAGATGACATTCAAGCGCCGGGCAAGTACACAACGTATGAAACGGGAGAGCAGACGATAAAATAACATTTTCCTTGAAGAAGCCTACTGGAGACTTCTAATTCCCACGGAAATCGTATGCGCGTTGGAAACTCGTTACAACGTGTTTTGCCACGTTGCAATGAGCTCTATCATCCCAGGTTAAGTAGCGAGTTCACGTCACGGGGAGCCAATATTGGATCAAAGTAAGGCTCAATGTTGTAGTCGGGAAATAACAGACTCACTAAGGTGAATTCACTGGATTTGCAGTGAGAGAACTTGTGGTTGTGAATGGAAACACGTTGGGGCGCAAGCAAAGTAGAATCTTTAAAAACCAAGGGTTGAAAGATAACAACAAGCTCAGAGGAGGCGCCTCTTCGAGTTAATAATTTAGATGGTCAAGAGATTATGTTTACATGTAACCAAGATTCTCGTTCACTATTGGCCAATAAAGTGGGGCGAATAAACCGAGCAGAGCACGAGATAAGTGCCATAGACGAGCGCTCTCTAAAGATCAATACTCACTACGATAATAGGGGCGGTCGCACATCAGGACAGGGCAACTACTATCAACTTTCTGTCCGACCGAATGAAGAACTCATGCTGTCATATACTGTTTCTGCGCTAACTACACTATTTCTTCCTTCTTGAAATCGACGGCGCGCTTTCTGCTTTTAATGAGCACGACTTACGGGGCGCATGCAGGACAGGGCATTTTTGGTACGCTATAAAGCTTGAGACAAAAAATGAGTTTTTTGTGAACCCAAAACCAATTCCTGTCAATCCTGTTCCCACAAGAACTCCCTTTCAACATAAATAGCTCAATCATTTGTGTTCATCACAAAAGTCAATTCTCTGGTAACACACTCTTTGCTGACCAACCCACTCAATTCTTGTCAATCCTGTTCGGCACCAAATGTACTGTTCAATCCTGGTCCCACGAAAACGTCAATTTTGGAAATCTTTGTGCACAGAAGACACAAGAAATACTCTGTTCATTCTCGATCACTCCTCTGGTACCCACAAAAACTCAATTTTGTGAGCACAAAACTCAATTAGAACACTATCCACTGGAATTTTCGTAAACACAAACACAAAATCAATTTCTGGAATTCTGGATCCCAAAGATCACTAATTCTGGTCCAACGTCCGTGTGTTCCCCAACACAAAACTAACCGTTCTTTGCTCAAGTCACGTTGTTGTTCCGTTTGCCACACAAAATATGGCAGCAAAACTCGTCGATTTGTTGCCCAATATGGCAAACACGGGCGCACGAGTAGAAGGGCTATGTAAGAAGGGGCTATACCATTGGTAAAACTGGGCTGGACGAAATGGTCGAAGCGGTCGCGCAACGTCGTGTTGTGTTCGATTTGTAACTTAGTGGACCATTTCTCCGAGCCCAGTTTCTGGACGCAATGGTAGCCTCTGCTTAGACATGGCGTGTGGCCATATTTGGGCAACAAAATCGTAGTTTTGTGGAACCGGATATGACAGAATTGAGTTTTGTGGAACAGGACTTGACAGATTGAGTTTTGTGTTTACAAATTCGAGTTGGTTGTGGGACAGGATTGACAGAATTGAAGTTTTGCTGCGTCAGCAAAATTGAGTTTTGTGGGACAGGATTCGACAGAATTGAGTGCTCGTGTTCCCAAAATTGAGTTTTGTGGGACAGGATTGACAGAATTGAGTTTTGTGTTCACAAAATTGACTTTTGTGAGACAGAATTGAGTTTTGTGCACAAAAGGGAGTTTTGTAAGACAGAATTGAGCCCTGTCCTGCATGGCGCCCCGTACGAACTGGTCGTCTCTGCCCTCTTCACGTGACGCAGTTTTCCCACTTTATTGCCAAATACGGTAACCAACACGAGCAGGCGACTTCCTCGCTCTTCGTACCTTGGCTTAAAATTCTACTGCGCAGTTCGACACACAAGTCCCTGCATGGCCTCTTGCGCCAGGTTATTCTTGACCAGGGATGAGTCATTGCCAACGTGGCAAACACACGTGTAACGAGTTTCAACGCGCATACGATTTCCAGTGTATAGAGCCGTGCTCTAGAAATGTTTTAGCCAGCTTCTCTTTCTCGTGTTACTCCGGCTATCATCCCGTCCGCCGCTATAGCGAGTCAAGCATTGCTACCTTCATATGCAGCAGCTACATTCATGTAAACTGCCTGCTTACAATATATATATATATTTCAGTAGTTTTACTGTCGGCTTTAGCGTGCATCATGAGATCAATTTCAAGATGTTCATTCACAAGATTACTGCAATTTGCTCTTGACCAAGAGGATACCTACTATGGCTGTTGTTCTCTGTTGTTCGCTGTTCGTGTTTGTCATTGTTGTTGTCGTTGTTGTTTTTTCTGCTGTTTGTCACTGCAAAGGTTTCTTTCACAGATCCGTACGTGAAGGTTGTGCTGGTATGTCAAGGCAAGCGCATAAAGAAGAAGAAGACAACAGTGAAGAAGAGTACATTAAACCCCGTCTATAACGAGGCTCTAGTTTTCGATATTCCAGCGGAGAACATCGATGAATGCGGCGTCTTAGTGCAAGTCAAAGACTACGACAAGTAAGCAGAATCTTGTTCAACCACCCGATGCTCATGCACTCACCTACTAGTTAATAGAATGAGCAGATAGAACAATTCCCCTGTGGCTTACCGTGAAGCATATATAGAGTGTTGCCAACCACATTGGTTGTTTAGAGTATTTGGTTGTTGGGTGTGATTGTCCGGGAGACGATTGTCCGGGGGAGAATGTCGGCGGGGAGGGGGGTGTAATTTTTCGGTGATTTATTGTCCTAGAACCCATTAAAATATCCTGCTGATACAGGAACACAGGTACCTATGTCTCTGTTTGCTAAACCACAGTTACCATGAGCAGCGAGCTAATGTGACTATACATGAGCCTCTTCTATTTCTACATCTAGGGTCGGTAGTAACGAGATAGTCGGCTATTCGGGGTCCGGTATGACTTGTCTCGGTCAGGGGAGAGACCACTGGCTGGAGATGCTAGACAGCCCACGCAAACCGATCGCTCATTGGTAAGCCATACATAGGCCAGTGACAAGCACCTCCCACACACACACACACACACACACACACACACACACACCCGAAGTGCTCCACAGCCCCCACACCC
Organism: Priapulus caudatus; assembly: GCF_000485595.1. Lineage (NCBI taxonomy): Eukaryota > Metazoa > Priapulida > Priapulimorpha > Priapulimorphida > Priapulidae > Priapulus > Priapulus caudatus. The sequence goes on along the minus strand of NW_014577265.1, from coordinate 332,147 downwards.
GACACCACACGGGCCCCACCTATATATATATATATATATATATGATCTATATATATTTTATATATGTATTAGTATATATCTCCTGTCTATCATATATATGAATATCATAATCTAATAGTATCTATAATATCATTGTATACCATGTGTGGTGTTCTGTGTGTGTGTGTGTGTGTGTGTGTGTGTGTGTGTGTGTGTGTGTGTGTGCTGTGTGTGTGTGTGTGTGTGGGTGTGTGTCGCGCGTGCTCGTAAGCGTGCGTGTGTGGCGTGCGTCGCACAAGGCGCAACGGTGTAATTTTTTTTTTTTAAACGGTTCCGACTACTTAAACAATCGTCGTCAACTTCCTGACTAACTTTCGACTAGCGCAATCAAAATTTCAGCCAAAACCAGAGTACTTTTCACCGCAGCAGGCAGTGTTATGATCTTTTCATTTTTAGTCTACCCCTACTTAAAAACCAGCCTTAGAATCCATCGCCAGCAGGCGCACGCAGCACGCTGTGTGTTAGTGTAACTGTCGGCACTACCGTCCTTCAGCCGGATCTGAGTGCGTTTTTTTCTTCTCCTCGCGGTAAGGCGCTTGAGTTTCATATAGATCTATTAGACGCGACACCGTACGCGGCTTTTCAACACTTTCTCCGTTTAATACACGTAACTGAACAGCTTAATTCAGCAACCTCCAGCCCGTTCATGCCACATGCACTTGAACGTCGAATAAAAAACGTCCATAACACGAAATATATTTCTAACCAAATGTCTTAATGTTTCTCTCCGTCTCTTTCGCCTATTATTGCCGCTAAGCTTCCTTTATAAATGCCGTTCAAATCTCCCTGCCACACATGCGTCACACCGCACGGGCGCCTGGGGATTCGGCCGCCGCAGTGCACAACCCCACTAAAAATAGACTTCTTGTAGTTATAGCTTCTATATTTCTTGTTATTTGTGCATCGCGCGTGCTGTGCGGTGTACTCAATTGTGTGCAGAGAAGCCATTTGACCGGCAATTTACAGAAGTTTCTCGACCTAAGCCAAGCGAGAGTAGAGACACATGAAGGCTTTGTAGTACATTTACCTTTCGTGTTTATTTTACCATTATTTTTATTTAGCCGTTCTCACGTGTCCGGTGGCTCATTGCGTAGTACCTACCTCTTACTATGTACATGGCCCCTTGTCCCACATTGCCGATTAGTCCAGCGTATGCCCGGACGTGAATCACATTATCTCTCATACGCTGGCAACGCTGAACTACGTGTTTTTTTCAATTTTTGGCGTATACATAGCGTAATTCCTAATGAGTTGGACGTTATACTTAACGTATTCGTAACGTATTATATGAAGGCGTGTTCGATAAACCCTATTAGATATACTATACCCAAGCGAATGCTTTAGCGTGTTGCTCGGCGTTCTCACGAGCTTATGCGCAACGATTAGTCGAAACTCCTGCCTAGGCGCGCGGCAGCGTACTGTCCTGACATCACGTGTCGTTTGCTATACAGGCCTGGCCCGGCTCGACGAAATTTCAATCAACCCCGCACCTAGACATCGCAGTATAACATCACCGCGTCGCAGTACCAACATGCCAAATACCATTTTCTATGCCAATTCCCCTAAAGAGCTGCCAAACGCCATTCAATACGGTAGCTGTAAGTTAGACACCAGTCGACGTTCCGTAAGTTCTGTGGTGTTTGGAACACGTCAAAGACGTTTTGTTTTCCTAAAAACCAATACGTCAACATGCGTTGGAGATAATCCACCTAGGTTCAAAGCACGTTCCTCATTCGGTTAGCAATAAGTTTTGGTCCGCTAGACATTCTCTCGCCGTATTTCGCCTATGAGTAAACTTACAAGTAACGGCTGTGTGAAACGTGTGTCTAACGATCGCATAACTTACCTAACAACTTATGGCCGCGTATGGCGGGACGTCCTGGGCATCCGCTGGTCATACGTCGGGACATTTGAGCATGGCTCAAAATATTCGACGGTACCTCGGCCGTACACGACGTATACCAAGCGTGCTTCAGCGTGCTCAGCCGTGCTTACCGCGTGCTTCCGCGTGCTTCCGCGTGCACAGATTAATATACTAACGCTTACGCCCCTAACTTATTCGACGTACGCCAGCGTATTCACCAAATTTTTTATACGCGGCATACGGCTGGCTAAATCGTCAATGTGTGACAGGCCAATTCGTAAGAAGCGGGGTCATGACAAGCCCTTACTCCCTCCGCTTACGCGGCGATATTCGCCTATCGCCGTAATTCAAGAGATATAGCTGCCTCGGAGCGAAGATCTGCGATTTTATATTTCTGGAGAACACGCGTGTATCACCAAGAGTCACTTTCTTTCAAATATAAGGCCGTTGCTTCCGATTCTCACCCAAGTCTTCGATCTCTAGACGAAGCCTATACAAACAGACCGTGTAGGTGTTATGTCTTGTCTTGTATGATGTAGGCCCACGCGCACATGATGCTAGTTATATAGGTAGTCCGTAATATATCTATTAAGTAAACCTGATTGGCTATTACTTCTGTAGCCAGGCCGCTGTTACTGCTTAGCTCACTAAATACCCAAAATACATTATTTAAGTAACACTAGTCCATGCCCGTTAGGTGGTCAGAACTCTGTGTAGACATTTTTTCATGATGGAACGCTTAGTTGTGTCCTGGCGTCTACCAGCTAGAATCTTTAGCTGCATGGCATTACCCACGCGGCTGAAATGACGTATGCAAGAACTGGCCGTAATGAAGAGTCTTTCACCGTGTTAGACGCGCGCCACCGGTGAAGGGACTGTCTTGTGACTTAAGTCACCACAGCCCAGACATAGCACACACAACCAGCGCGCGCATTAAACACATACACACCACCCACGACACACACCACACACCCCCCAGCACCCACACGACACACGCATACACAACCCATACACTACACGCACCACATAGACCATGCCCACCTCCACTACAACCCACACACCCAGGCACACAAGCACACCTCTCCGCCCACACACACTCCACCCACACCCCACACACACAACACACACAACCCACACACACACACGCACACGCACACGCACGCACGCACGCCACGCCCGCACGCCCCACGGCTACGCACGCATGCACGCACGCACGCACGCACACCCCATGGCCGAGTCACACTACCTAAAAAAATAAAATGGCTTGTACTGAGTATATTAGAGGTCAGTCTGAAGCGTTAAGACGTTTACTTTACGGTTGCCAAATCCTTACCTGCGACATCAGGAGTTTTCTTGACAGCGAGGGCCGCCTTTTCTTGCGGGCGGTGATCTTGTCGATGGCTTAATATCTCGACGGCTGTCCGTGTGCATTTTTCTTGTTTGTGGCCTTAGCTGGGCACTCATTAGCGCGTTCACTACGGCGCGATATCAGCGGAATGCAAATCCGGTTTTTGGGCATCGCGATCCGAAATCCGCGATCTATCAAAGTGTTGAACGCAATATATCACTAATAATCGCGATCAGCATCTGCGCTCCAAAATGACTTTGACTGCGCTTCTTTGCATTAGCGCGATTATTTCGTGTGTGCAACCAATAATCCCGGTATTTCTATCCGCATCATCCAAGCGAGCTGAGCAGTGAGCAGCCGCAGTGAGGCATCATTCGGCAGTGAGCCTGCGCAAGTTCGATTACTAGAATTATCCTCGCTCGGGATTAAGCGGGATTATTCGCTCTGTGTGAAGCAGAACGACCCATTATCTCGGCTATTTCATTCGCGCTTAGCATCGCGGTTTTCTTGTGTGTGAACGCGCCTGTTATAACAATTTTTTGCCGTGTGGCGCTGTTGACGTTGTGTTCTACGAAATGCGGCTCCCTTTAAGAACCAATGTCCAACCCATGGTCTAACATTCTCTGGTTAGCTTAGGTATGGAGCGACTTAGAAAATCTTAGATGGTAACGAATGGAAGAAGTGGAGAAGGATGGAGCGGACGAAATCTTTGGTTATATATTGTTTTTTTACATTTGCCATTGTGGTTTTCGTGTTGTGACGTTGCCCCCGCCGGCTCGTGACAACACTTCCCACTTTTTAATGTTTGCACCGTGAATAATGCAAAAACTTATAACGGGGAAACATAGCCCATGCCACGTGTCATGATCTGTAGAATGTTCCGACGCGAAGCTGGAGAGGATCCCGTTGAGCCAGGGGCGGATCCAAGGCATTTCAAAAGAGGGCAGGCCAAATGACGGCATATGTATGGACTGGGGGGTGCTACGGGCCGCAAGCGAGCCGACCAGCCCGACGCGAGTAGAAGCGAGTGCGGGGGGGGGCAGGGGCGTGTCCCGGATTTGGCCGCAGGGGGGTCTAACCGTACCTCATACTTTGCGAGCACGCGTCGGGGGATTCTGGGGGCCCTCCCAGAAATTTTGAACCTTATACCCCCTCAGATGCGTTTTCTGCGCGAGCCGGGGGGTCCGCGACCCCTGGACCCGGCCCTGTACACGCTCCTGGGGAGTTGTGTGCACTTTTGGTAGGGGCCGGGTTAAAATGGTGGGGCAATCTGGTGCTACTGTACGACGGGTATTTTTAACTCATATTGCAGGCAAGCATTTATGTGTTAAATTTGATGCAGTGGCGTGCCCAGCCTTTCGGTATGGGGCGCGGGATGGGGGGAGGCAAGACCGTCCAAATGTTTTTTTTAAACAACCGAGAAATTACATTTACTGAAATTTTTTTAACCCACTATATATTTCTGACATCATCTGTTCTTACAAGAAGCACATTCACCGATATGCCACTACTATTGCAGGCTAGAGACAAATATGGCAATTTCAAAAATCCCCATCTTGTGATAACCTCGAATATCTTCACAACTTGAAAGAATGTTGTATTCGTATGAGTATGTCCTCCAGAACAAAATAAAATTAGTCCTTTCTCCTACTGCAACATCCCGGTTACCTACATTGTATGACCATATAACAGTTGCAGGCCACGCAATATATCTCTAACAATGTAAAATTCCAATTCTTGCCGGATCTGAGATGTTTTCTTGGCAGGAAAGTTTCAGAAGACGAATGACAGAATTGAATAGTTATGTTAAACATGAACAGGGTCCCTGATTCACAATCTGCCGGAACCCTCATCTTGTAACCTATTACAACATTGACTTGAGAAATTAATTTGTCATTTTTTTTTGTAATTTTTTTAATAGAATGTATTTTTTATTTTTTGGGTCTTAAAAGGGGCACCGGGCCGGATGTGCCCCACTACAATCTGCGCCTCTCGTTGAGCGGTGCGGAACCGTATAGCCGGCCACAGGGGCATCCCAACATCAATCCGCACACCCCACACCCCACCAGACGCACCCACACCACGCACACGCATACGCACACCGTCACACGCCACGCGCCCACGCACAACGCGACATACCTACACCACACAGACCCGACCACACACACGACACACCCACCCACACACCTCCACATTGCCCACACAAATCCCCCACATTATCGCGTAAGGATTAGTAGAGCTAGTGCCTGGTAGCCATAACTATATTAGTATCATAATACATATGAATGATCATGATAAATATAGCATAATAGCATGTACTAATTAGTAGTTCTATCTTATCAGTGAGACATTTCTGCCTAACCTGATACTTGTATTGTGAATATCAAGGAACAAAAAGCAAAGCAAAATCTGCGAAGGTTTTTAACCCTTAATCATTTAGTTAGGTTCGGTTTACTGGTCCTTGTCTAATTTTTTCTCATATTCTTACACTTGATTTCTCTACAAGGACAGAACAAGATTGAGTTTTTATCTGCAAAATTTTCGGAGAGTGGAGGATAGACCTGCAAACCGACGGTTTTTTGTCCAACACTACAGCATATAGGGGCTATATGCTATTGACTAATATATACTATATTATATATACTATTTATTTATATATATATATCTATATATTACTACGTTTCACTGATTTCGGGTATACATGATTTACCCTATCCATTCATCCATCAATCCAGCCATCTATATATTATATATATATATATATATTAATATCCTAATATATCTATATTATATATATATATGCCTTCATACATCTATATCTGCATCCAGCCATCTATATCTGCATCCGTACATCCATCCATCAATCCATACATCTATACACCTGTATTCATACATCTATATCTGAATCAGATTATCCATTCATCCATCCACCAACCCAGCCATCTACACCTGCATTTATACAGCTATTCTGAATCCATACATCTATCCACCAATCCAGCCATCTACACCTGCATTCATGCAGCTATATCTGCATCCATACATCCATCCACCAATCCAGCCATCTACACCTGCATTCATGCAGCTATATCTGCATCCATACATCCATCCACCAATCCAGCCATCTACACCTGCATTCATAAAGCTATATCTGCATCCATACATCCAAGTCCACCAATCCAGCCATCTACACCTGCATTCATACAGCTATATCTGCATCCATACATCCAAGTCCACCAATCCAGCCATCTATATCTGCATCCATACATCTATATCTGCATCCAGCCATCTGTATCTGCATCCATACATGTATATCTCTATCTGCGCAGGTATCAGCTGCTGGAGCATCAGCCGGCTGGTCTGTCCAGCGCTCACAACACGCCCCGTAAACTCAGCAGTTGCTTTTACGCCGGAAACAACGGATGAGAGACTGAAGGGAGGACTGCACATGCGGTGTCCCACATCCGGTCGCAGATCGCTCCGTAGCTTTCTGCCCAGCGTCGACATCCGGTTTAAGAAACTCGACGTCATTGTCGGTTTCAGCGCCGACGACCAGCGGCTACCACGTGACCCAGGACGCCATCTTAGATCTTAAGATGTCCGCATAAAGGTCGCATTCTCTGAGTGTTTTATTCATTTTTGTGTGTTTTCGTTATAGACCGGCTATAGTAACCGTTTTATCTCGGTGTACGTAGAATTGTGATATTCTAGTTTTTACGCCGATCGCCACACTTTCACGTGTGTTCATTACTCTGCGCTGTAGCATCTCCTCTCAATATCGTGCTATTGCGTAAGTTCGTTCGTGCTGACTGCTAGAAGATATCTGCTAGTTATAGTAGGGCCTATATTTTATGCTGAGACGCGGCTACGGCCTGTGCGTATAATTATATGTGTCTATATCGTGTTCCCCGGATGAGAGATTACGCGATGCTGAGAGTGGTGTCGTGTTAACTCGTTCTCAAACCCGGTGTCTAACACAACAGCGCGTGGCTCTTATATAAGAGAATTAACTTTAGCTTTGTTGATTATAATCGAGAGTTGTAGCTTGCTCGCACTTTCCAGGCTAGCTACATGATTGTAAATCATATTTAGATGCAATTTTACGGCAATCACGTATAACCAACTAACCACAGAGCGAACTGTCTAAGCTGCAACGTCACTACGTGACATACTATTTCACATCACCTTTCCTCATATAAGGGGCTCATGTGTTTTCCTGTGTGTGAACTAGCGACACACCTGGTGTGGGCACAGTCCCCACACCAGTATCGGAACCAATTGTGGTAGCGGAAATCCCACTGAGCTACGTGTGCACGCGTTCTATACGTGATTGCCACGGACCTCACTGATTCACTCTTCGTTACACTGACATTGAATGCGCTGTTGTCTGCAACACCTATATCACTAATGACCGACTGCAGAGTATGTCAAAATAGCGTGTCGACCTACTCTCTCACGTGACACAGTGTAGAATGACAGGCGACGTTGGTTCTGTCACTGCGCGCACGGAGAGGAAAACACTAATTGCTAGAAAAAACAGGCCGCGTAAAAAAAATCTCAGTCATACTCCGGCCCTGATAACTCTTGAATCCTCCCCGACAACGTTTGAATTAACGGCACTTCGCGAGTGAATCTAAAAAGAGCATTATGAAGGAAAACGACGCGTGTGGCCAGAAACAAAACACGATAAAATCAAATGAAAACTCGGAAAAACATGAAAACGTAGCAGGCGTGGGGCGTTTCCATCCGTTAACACGCTTATAGGCGCAGCAGCTATGACACTGGGTTTGTATACAGGAGCCATACATGTTCTCGTGTTCATGGTTACCGCTCTCCGAATATAGCACTGTCGATCATATACTGCGTTATTCCTCTATTGTTTAAAAAAACACAACTAAGTAAAATTGCTGGTTTGCAGCGCTCTGTCCCCCATAAATAAACTTTGTGTGCAATCATAGCGCGCACACACAAAATCACAACATACACATCACACGAATTAGACAGAATAGGAACGACAATGCCGCATAGCATTACTGCGTACGTTCCATGTTATATCTATTATGAGGTGAAGGAATAATGATTTATTGACCTCCTCCTCTCGTTTATCATGTGCGGTATATTTAATAAGAACACATTATATTACCATGACGTGCACGTGCTCTGCTAGAATGTATATATTTTCACATATTGCAAACATGGCTAGTGGTTATTAGAAACTAGTAACAAGTTTTTAAATCCCTCTAGACTGTCTATAGAATAGTATAGTAGTCTGTCTACAGTAGTGTAGAGTAGTTCGCTCCGTAATTTACTTGGTTATTAATTTATGAGGGGCGGTTGCAATATTCCATCACTTTTCAACTATTCCTGATCGACAAAATCCGGACAATACATATATTGATACCTGTCCCCTGTACCGAGGAACATATACATAGGGGAAAATTCCCTTGTATTGAAGAACATATACATAGGGGAAAATTCCCCTGTACTGAAGAACGTATGCATAGGAAAAATTCTCTTGCAGTGAAGGGCAGACACTTAGGGAAACTTCCCTGTAGTGAAGAGGAGACACAGGGAGAGATATGTTTTCAATAGTGAAGAGGAGATAGAGACAGACAGAGAGAGAGAGAGAGAGAGAGAGAGAAAGAAAAAGAGAGAGAGAGGAGAGAGCAGAAAGAGAGAGAAGAGAGATAGAGAAGAGAGAGAAAGAGAGAGAGAGAGAGAGAGAAGAGGGAGAGGAGAGGCGGAGGAAAGAGAGAGAGAAGAGAGAGAGGAGAGAGAGAGAGAGAGAGAGAGAGAAAGAGAGAGATGAGAGAGGCGGGGGGAGAGGCAGAGAGAAGAGAGAGAGAGAGAGAGAGAGAGAGAGAGGAGAGAGAGAGAGAGAGAGAGAGAGAGAGTGATGAAGTGAGAGAGAGGGAGATGCGAAGAGGCGAGAGAGAGAGAGAGAGAGAGGGGGGGGGTGGGAAGGGAGAGACATCTGCTCCGTAGTGAAAAGGAGGCATAGACAGATAGCTGCTCCATAGTGAAGAGGAGAAACAGATAGAGATAGCTGCTCCATAGGGAAGAGGTGATAGGGACAGGCGGAGAGAGAAAGAGAGACAGAGAGAGACAGAGTTAAACAGAGATATATCTGCCATGTAGTGAGAAGTATCCGGTATCATCGTCGATTCTAACGATTTCTTGCAACTTGTCGCCGAGTTTTTCCACATACAGCTGTAGTTCCTAATATAACAAAGCTTGTGTGTCCGTGTAATAGGCACGTGTAATCGTATAGTGTCCAGGTTTGTTGTACAACAGATTCTTGTGCTATTGCACTTAAGCCACAGACAGTACAATGCTATAACCACAGAATTGCTACGGTTACTCTATTCTGACAATTACAACATCATAATGACAATTACATACAATACATAGGTGGCTGCGCAAGCCAACCAGTAAATACGATACAATACATACAATACATATCTTATACACCAGGCACATACAGACAAGCGACGGGTTTACAAATGCAGTTCATATTTACGAGCGTGGTATGCATATGGAGTCATGCAGGTCGCAGGCAGGTCCTGGCGGTGTCCGGCGGCAACGGTAGCAGCGAGCAGGTGAGAGCAGCGGAGCCTGGTGTTGACAGCGTCGGGATCTGTCAGGCACCGTGGAACCGTGTCTGCCTTCTTGTCGAAACTGTTCGTTATTTATACTACTGGAGGAATGCGTGGCCCAAGTGTCCTCAAGGCCTTATTGACGATGGTGGTGCAATCCTGTGTCCTTCTCCAGAATTTTATGGACAACTGAAGGTGAGACTTCCTTCTCTAGCGTGAGAACGGCGGTCGGAGTCTTTGTAGATATGATGGAGGCGTAGATGGGAGTTTCTCGAAGCCCTCGTCGAACAGCCTTCTATTGGTACTAAAGTGTCATGCTTTGTGCCATACCGCTGCTACCATGTGCACGCGACGTGTTCGGCTCGCCAATGCTGAAGGTATGGCACAGATTTGACCCTGGTTGGCTTGTGCGACACCGGTGTTAGAGGTACCGCTGTGTCACGCACGCCCGGCGTGCGCGACTTGTCATAAGACTCGTAGCAGTCGTCACCTTGAGCGGGTCGTAATTTTTACTCGTGTTCTAGTGAATCAGTTTCTTGGGATATTCATGGTGCAACTTTCACCTGTTACCTTGACTGACATTTGTCAACTAAAATAACCATGACGTTAAGCGACCTTGAACTAAAATTAACTATGACGTGATGTTGCTTAAGTTAAACGACCCGTGTCGCTGGGGGTTTATACTAGGTTAATTAATTCGATATCTACGTCACTACACTAAATATAGTTTCATGTTACGAGTCAGAGACTGTTGTATTCTCACAAATGATGAGGATGAACATGAATCAAAATAATTTATAATAAAATAACTAAAAACTGAAATAAATAAATAGAGGAGGCATATATATGCGGAAGGACTAATCTAATGCAAGGGATGCTAACTATTTTAAATACTTTATACTAACCCTAGTCTAACATTAATGCGATCATTATTGACATCATCCGGGCAAGTGAAACTACAAACACAGGCATTGAAGTGGAGTGAGTTTAGTTGAGATATATATAACAAGTTCTGTGTGTGATCGGTATTTTACTTAACGGTATAGTATACGGAATCCTTTGCCAACATGGGAATTAACAACTCGAATTCAGTCGAGATACGGAATCGTGGGTCAGTTATTAACAGTAATATGCAACAGCTCTAGTTCTAATATATTGATAATAAAGTAAATAATAAATTTTTATTGCTGATGACGCGAGGAATCACAGACAAGAAGAATGTTTTGCGGAGGTGTTGGTATTGCTACAGGCTGTACTAGTACGGAACTTAATAGGAGCAAAATGTCAAGCTGCTTCTGATCTTATCAGGGGAAGCCATGTGAGCACGTGATCATAACAGCTGGTTGCTGTTCACTGGGTTGGTTGTTTGACCGCTCACGCACAGACGCGCACGTACATGCAAGTACGCGCGCACACAAAAACTCACGGGCTTGTATGCAAGCACGCCCGCACTCAAACACACACGCACACGCACGCACGCGCGCGCGCACACACACACACACGCGCGCGCGCATATATATAGTAGGAACTTTATTTCACTTGTTTCATCATGAATGTGATCGAGTGCAGGGTAGATAAATGTCTACCTAGGCCCAGCGCCTCTAAATATGATAATAGCAGACATAACTGAATGCATGTATTTAAACGTCAAAACCAGACAGATTTTCAAGCCATATCAGGTGCTTTTAAAAGGGGGTTATGTTTAAATTCCGTTTCCATAAAATCGTATATGATATAACGTATATGATTCTACAATGCCCGTCAATTCTCGGAAGTGTTAAAAATATCGCTAAAGACGATTTGTTCTCGTTCTATGTCCGCGGACCATTGAGCACACGCGACCCTTTCGTATCCATTAGTCACGCCTGGCGATTGCTGCATTTCCCTCCTCTATACTTGAGCAATACTGCAATTATATTGCTTTAGCTTTTACTGCAATTCACTCGCAGTGACGCACGCAGGGCATTTTACACGATGGGAAAACCCCGTAATAATATTCCGACGATGAAACTATTGGGTCGAAATGTGTCAAACACAGACGGTCATCACGTCACAACCATGAAAGCGATATATATTTTAATGAATCAAGAATCTTCTTAATAGGCAGACATTTGATAGCTAGAGGGTATATTATATTCCGTACCGTTACCAAAACGGATGAGTAGGTACATGACACACGTTGTTAATACGCGTGCGTATGGCAGGTGATATATGAAAATATATATATATAGGAATATATATATATAGGCAAACATATATGAAGGCACACTATTATCGCATAACTTACCTACAACTTATGGCCCGCGTATGCGGGACGTATGGGCATACGCTGGCATACGTCGGGAAATTTTGAGCATGCTCAAAATATTTCGACGACCTCGCCGTACTACGACGTATACCAGCGTGCTTCAGCGTGCTTCAGCGTGCTTCAGCGTGCTTCAGCGTGCTTCAGCGTGTTTCAGCGTGCTTCAGCGTGCTTCAGCGTGCTTCAGCGTGCTTCAGCGTGCTCAAGATTAACTTATACAAAGCTTACCCATAACTTATTCGACATACGCCAGCGTATTCACCAAATTTTTTATACGTCCGGCATACGCTGGCTAAATCGTCAATGTGTGACAGGGCCATTAGTAAGAAGCGGGGTCATACAAGCCATTACTCCAACTTCGCTTACCCGATATTCGACCATCGCCGTAATTTCAAGAGATATAGAACTGCCTCGGAGAAAGATCGCGATTTTTTATATTTCTGAGAACACGCGTGTATCCAACAAATGAGTCACTTTCTTTCAAATAAGCCGTTGCTCCGAGTTCTAGATCAAAGTCTTCGATCTCTAGACGAAGCCTAACAAACAGACAGTGTATGGTGTTATGTATTGTATTGTATATGATGTAGCAGCACATGATAGATATGTTATATAGGAGTACGTAATATATCTATTAAGTAAACCTGATGCTATTACCTTCTGTAGCCAGGCCGCTGTTAGATGATTACTCACTAATACCAAAAATACATTATTAAGTAACACTAGTCCATGCCCGTTAGGTGGTCAGAACTTCTGTGTAGACCACATTTTTCATGATGGAACGCTTAGTTGTGTCCTTGGCGTCTACAGCTAGAATCTTTAGCTGCATGGCACTTACCACGCGGCTAGAAGTGACGTAGAACTGGCCGTAACTGAAGAAGTCTTTCACCGTGTAGACGCCGACACGGTGAAGGGACTGTCCTTGTGACTTACATACACACAGACCACACACACACAAACGCGCGCGCATATAGAGAAAGAGAAGGGAGAGAGAGAGCGAGGGAGAGAGAAAACATTAGAGAAAGAGAAGGGGGCGAGAGAGAGAGAAGGGAGAGAGATAGGGAGAGAAAAACATTATCTAGAGAAAGAGAAGGAGGAGAGAGAGAGGGAGAGAAGAACATTAGAGAAAGAGAAGGGGAGAGAGAGAGAGAGAGAGGAAGAGAAAAACATTAGAGAAAGAGAAGCGGGATAGAGGGCGAGAAAAACATTAGAGAAAAAAAAGGGGAGAGAGAGAGAGAGAGAGAGAGAGAGAGGGGTGGAGGGAGAGAGAGAGAACATTAGAGAAAGAGAAGGGAGAGAGAGAGAGAGAAGGTGGAGAGAGAGGGAGAGAAGAACATTAGAGAAAGAGAAGGGAGAGAGAGAGAAAAACATTAGAGAAAGAGAAGGGGGAGAGGGGAAGAGAGAGAGAGAGAGAGAGAGAGAGAGAGAGAGAGAGGGAGAGAAAAACATTGGAGAAAGAGAAGGGGGAGAGAGAGAGAGAGGGAGAGAGAAAAACATTAAAGAAAGAGAAGGGGAGAGAGCGAGAGAAGGTTGAGAGAGAGGAACAGAAGAACATTAGAGAAAGAGAAGGGAGAGAGAGAGAGAGAGAGAGAGAGAGAGAGAGAGAGAAGGGAGAGAGAGAAAAAGGGAGAGAAGAACATGAGAGAGAGAGAGGGGAGAAGGACAGAAAGGGAGAGAAGGGCAAAACTAGGTTCATTTCTGTCCATTTTTTTATACGAATAAATTGTTTCAGCTAACAAATTAAAATATATGATGCAGGTGAACTAAAAAATATATAATACTTTTTAGCATGAAACTTTTCTAACAAACTTAACAAGGAAAGTCATACATATAAAACAATTAGATGGTGCACAAAGATCAAGATGCAATGTTCAGGGTGCTTCAATCACACATGAAGAGACTAGACAGTGCTGGACGTAGCTAATCTTATTCCACTCAATACGGCCAAACCACAAATAATAGTAGAGCACTCGGAGAGCACAGACCTCCGCCAAGCCAGCTGAATTCTCTCAATGTGGAATTTTTTATTAATTAATTAATTAAGTGGAAAAATTAATTAATTAATTAATTGGATCCGGATTAGTGCGAGCGTGCAGGTGGGGGAGGACTGTGGTTGCCCCTTAGCCTGTGTTTGCGTGTTTGTAAGTCTACAGCCAGCGCACCTAGCGGAAGTGAACTGGAACGTGCATGTTCACAAACACACAAACCAACACTCAAACATTCGCCGGTGAAAACATAACCTCCGCCACGCCCCTGGCGGAGGTAATTAAGGTACTATAAGTGAGTGAACTGAAAACTGCTGAGCAGCCTGTGACATTTGCCATGCCGGCAAGGTGTTATTTACACAGAAGCATATATGTACATATACGTCTTATGCGGAATTAAACGTACAATGTGAGAGAGTAGCATAATTATTGTGTTTCATCAACATATTATAGCTATATTGCAACAGTCTAGGTCAGGAAACAAACACGTTTTTGTGATATACAGCAGGTAGAACACGACAAATAAAACATTTATTTAACCTACCTACAGTATAGTATATATCTGTTATTTGTTGAAATCAAATGATCAAAATAAATTATGTTCCCATGCTCTAAATGCAGTTTAAAAGCAGGTTTTAATAAGCACTGCAGAATCAGAATTTAAAAAAAATCCATTTGTCTTGATGTCAACGCCGTGAAATAGAGTTTAACGTAAGCACTTCTTCCCACAAGTCATCATGCTCATCGCGGTTTGAATGAAAGAAGCATTAAACACTACAGCAACAAACTCAAGGTGAAGCAACTGAAAGCAAGATAAGACTCTCATGCATCAACTACAGGAGCAAGCACTGATGCATCAACTACAGGAGCAAGCACTGATGCATCAACTACAGGAGCAAGCACTGAAGTGCCTAGTAAACATATCCTACCACCCCTTTCAGCCGGCTGCAGAAAGCAGAAATAACAACACGCAGGATAACCGTAAACCTACGAAATGACGAAGTAGTTCATAGCACAAAATCAATATATCAATTCGCCAATCACTTATAATATATCTGCGTAACATGTTACTTAAACGAATCGTAAAAATTTCTAATGGGTAGCCCTTGAATAATAGATTAAAGTTGATTTTATGATGGAAATTGCAACAAAAACTGCATAAAACATATAAATGTATTACTTCAACATTTCGGGCAAAGGCCGACAGTAACATATAGCTATTTGCTAATATAAACAATATTGCGCATACCTAGGCATTTGCTAGTATATATTATATAATATATATAGACTATAAAAGGTGAATACTGACGCCGTTTCTATCTGTAACACCTGTGATCTGTAATGTGACATCTGTAACATTAAGTGTGTGCCAAAGACAGAGGACTCTAGTAGATCAACATAATAATGTTACAGAAATGAGATAGGAATGTTACAGAAATGACATAGAAATGTTACAGATATGACATAGGAATGTTACAGTGAGATATGAATGTTACAGATGAGATAGGAATGTTACAGTGAGATAAGAATGTTATAAAGATATAACATAGGAGTGTTACGTACAGCTGAGATAGGAATGTTATAAAGATGACATAGTAATGTTACAGATATGACACAAACATGTTACAGATATGGCATAGAAATGTTACAGATATGACATAGAAATGTTACAGCTAAGATAGGAATGTTGCAGATATGACACATGATGATAAAGATGATACGTTGATACGCACACGTTGACGGTGGTGTGTAGTGGGAACATGCGCTGGTAGCGTGAGGAGAATTGCGTCTAGATTTGCACCAGAACGTCTCCCTGGCTTGTTTTTAGTAATGTGTAAAAAATACGCTAATATATACAAAAAAAACTGTAAAATATTAATTAAAACATAAACGTGTTTATTTTTATCAATTACCTGTAATTTATTATGAGAAAGCTACCGTATATTTATCCATCCATCCTTCGTTGCAGTTCTGTGGTTCCAACTCATTGTAGACACAGGACCGCATCCAAGGTTGGATGTTTATCACACATATGTTATAACGCAAGTGCAACTAACATCCAATGCACGTTTATGAAATTATGCTTTGTCTAAAACAATAATTAATAATAAATATTACATGTATATAGTAATAGATTAGCGAGGTTTCTATCTAAGCTTGACCTCCCTCAGGCTGCGATAGGAAACCTTGAACAGTGAAATTAAGCCATATATATACACACAGACACATCAGTTTCATTTATATTGTAAAAATCGTTGCATAGTAAGCTGATGGCATATACGTATTTTGTACTTAGTAAACATAGTTTCACTAGTTGTGATTTTACACATTTTTGTGTGTATGTATGAAATTTCTCACAGCTGGATATACACATGTATGTTTGCGCATGGTTGGTTAGAGCTTACTCGCTGCCTGACACTAAAGAGAAGAGAAAATAGTTCATGAATGAAAGAAATTCCCCTGGCGATGTAACACGAAACACTTTGATATGTACGTTTTCAACCATTGGCGAAATTTTCTATTCACAAGCCCTAAGGGAATCCTTACGTTCATATATGTATACTTATGGTCATGTTATGGTGCATTACAAGTTTCGACATTTTTGTGTGTGACGGAACACACAACCTATGAAATTTATGGGATTTTAATTATATTTCAGGGTGAAATATTCAATTATTGGTCAGTGCCTCCCAAATTTTGATAGTAAGTTAATTTCTTGGATTTAACACAAGATAAATATAAAATCATACTATATCAGGAGCTTATAAAAGGATAATTCCTTTTATAAGCTCCTGACTATATATATATATATAGTCATGTTTCTCCCAGATAGCCTGTACCATGTAGATGTAGCCGAATAAGTGATGTTTCTTTCTCAATTTAACATTTGTTTTTGATTGGTTTGTACAGTGTTAACTGAGCAAAATGTAGTTTCACTCACCAGATGGCTCCGTATTCATACAAATAGTTACAAGATTCCACCTCAAGTCTGTATCTACAGAGCATATCACGATAGAAATAGTTGTAATAATATGTTTCACCCAATAAATATACGATATTATGATAATCGAAACAAGACACTCATAATCTTACATAACATATCTATATTGAGAGCTGAGTGTTTTCCCACGCACAAACGAATAACGACAAACCACGGACTTCACCAGGGGGCGACGTTGTCATCAGATGACAAAATTTTTGATGACCTTCTGTATCGGTCGGCGACACACGGGACAAGGCCTGCCACGCCTACGCAACTTCTTCGCGCACTTGTAGCACGCCACCTGGTGGCCGGTGTGACCGTGGATGATGCTGGCGTTCTTCGGCCGAGAGAGGCAGATGAGGCACGGCAGGGAGGTGCCAGAAGCTTCCCCTAGCTCCGGGTCTAAGCTCTCTACGTGGCATGAGCTGCTCAGCTGTGAAGGGCTATCCAGGAGCTGACTGCTGCAAGGCTGAGAACTACTGATGCTGCTGCTGCTGCATGCGATGAGAGCGGGGTCTGCTGATGCTGATGTTGATGCTGCTGCTACTAGCGATGGCAGCGGTGGTGATGTTGTTGATGCTGCTGCTGCTGCTGCTGCTGTAGGTACTAGCGGTGGCAGCGGTGGTGATGTTGTTGATGCTGCTGCTGCTGCTGCTGCTGTAGGTACTAGCGGTGGCAGCGGTGGGGATGTTGATGCTGCTGTTGCTGCTGCTACAAGCAGTGGCGGTGGTGGTGATGTTGATGCTGTTACTGCTGCTGCTACTAGCAGTGGCGGCAGTGGTGATGTTGATGCTGCTGTTGCTGCTGCTACTAGCGGTGGCGGTGGTGGTGATGGAAGGACTGATACTACTGCTGCAGTTGTTGCTTCTAGTGCTACTGCTGCTGATGCTAGTGGTGGTGGTGGCGGCGGCGATGGAGGCACTGCTACTGATGTTGCTAGTGGTGGTGGTGATGGAAAGACTGATACTGCTGCTGCCCCTTCCGCTTGTACTGCTGCTGATCGTGGTTGCGGCATAACTGCTGCTGCTGTTGGTGGCACTACTGCTCTTACATTTGGCACTTCTTCTAGTGGTATTGCTGCTGCTGCTGTTGCTGCTGGCACTGTTGTTGCTGCTGCTGCTGCTGGTATTGCTACTGTTGTTGTTGTTGTTGTTCTTGTTGCTGCTGCTGGTGCTGCTACTGTCGTTGCTGCTGCTGCTGTCGCTGCTACTGTTGTTGGTGTTGCTGATACTAACATGTCTTCCCCACCACGATTTCTGACAACGCTGATGCCCCAGCTGCCAGCAATACTGCCGTCATCCATGCTGCGACTCCTTGTCCCCTGCCACATGCCACCGGGGGCGCCACCGCACGCCTGTCGTCGTCGCCGCCTCTCTTCCAGCTCCCCGCAGGCGCTGCTGCTGCCGCCGCTTGATAGATCCTGGTCGACGGGAGCAGACGCCGCTCGACAGAAGTGGTGACGTCGCATACGAATGCGCCGCCGCTCCGGCAGCCAATCACGTCGCAGTTTCCAGCAGCGTTCGCAGAAACGTATTCCTGGTCGGTTGAGGATGTGACACTCGCTGCAACGCCACTTATCCTGGAGAGAGAGAGAAAATAACATTAGAGAGAAGTAGAGAAGGGGGAAGAGAGAGAGAGCTTGATTGTCACGGCCGTGAAATGAGTTTAACGTAAGCACTTCTTCGCACAGAGTCCTCATGCTCATCGCGGTTTGAAATGAAATGAAGCATTAAACACTACAGCAACAAACTCAAGGTGAATGCAACTGAAAAGCAACGATAGACTCCGATGCATCACTACAGGAGCAAGCACTGATGCATCACACCACAGGAGCAAAGCACTGATGCATCAACACAGGAGACAGCACTGATGCATCAGACACAGGACAGCACGGAGGCATCAACTACAGCAGGCCAAAGCACTGATGCATCAACTACCCAAGAGCAAGCACTGATCATCAACTACAGGAGCAAGCACTGAGCATTCAACTAACAGGAGGCACGACTGATGCATCACCCTACAAGGAGCAAGCACCTGATGGCATCAACTAGAGGAGCAAGCACTGATGCCATCACAACTCCCAGGAGGCAAGCACTGATGCATCAACTCAGCAGCATAGCACTGATCATGCAACTACAGGAGCACGCAGCCGTGATGCATCAACTCAGGACACGGCACTGAATGCTCAACTACAGGAGCAAGCACCTGATGCATCAAACTACAGGAGCAAGCACTGATGCACAACTCAGGACGCAGGAGCACTGATGTATCAACTACAGGACGCACACTGATGCTCAACCAACAGCAGCAAGCACTGATGCATCAACTGACCAGGAGCAAGCACTGATGCATCAACTTCTGTACCAGCAGCAAGCACTGATGCATCAACTACAGGAGCAAGCACTGATGCATCAACTACAGCAGCAAGCACTGATGCATCAACTACAGCAGCAAGCCTGATGCATCAACAACTACCAGAGCAGCACTGATGCGATCAACTACAGGAGGCGCACGCACTGATGGCATCAACTACACGAGCAAGCAGCACTGATGCATCAACTACAGGGAAGGCACTGATTCAATCACTACAGGAGGCAAGCACGATGCATCAACTTCTGTACCAGAGCAAGCACTGCTGCATCACTACCGGAGCAAGCACTATGGCATCAAACTACAGGGCAGCAAGCACTGGATGCATGCAACTACAGCAGCAAGCACTGAGCATCAACTAAACAAGAGCAAGCACTGATGCACTCACAACACAGCCGGGCAAGCAGCTGAGCATCAACTACAAGAGCAAGCCGCTGATGCATCAACCACCGGAGCAAAGCACTGATGCATCAACTTACAAGAGCAAAGCACTGATGCATCACTACAGGAGAAGCACTGAGCACTCAACTACAGAGCAAGCACTGATGCCTCAACTACATGGAGCAAGCACTGATGCATCAAACTACAGC
>NW_014577265.1:297674-309359 GCF_000485595.1 Priapulus caudatus | reverse complement strand
AAGAGCAAGCACTGATGCATCAACTACAGGAGCAAGCACTGATGCATCAACTACAGGAGCAAGCACTGATGCATCAACTACAGGAGCAAGCACTGATGCATCAACTACAGGAGCAAGCACTGATGTTAATTGGCCAAGTGACTAAGGTATATATGCCATGCGAGAAACAAACTACATCGGTCATGATTACATTAGCAACATCATGCAAATTCCAGCTCATTGTGCTGTGCGTGATAATACTCATGCCTGTATAGTAAAACCTCATACCCATCCACTTACGAGAGTTATTTAACACTAAAACAGCCAATAGGGCATGACTATGACAAGGAGGCTGGCATTCTGCATATTTTTATTCAGTCATTACGACTGACCTTCTCTGCTTCTTCATCTATTTAGATAATACCAAGAGCTAATAATACGAATATGGTAATATACTATAATATGGTAATATGGTAATACTAATATACTAATATGGTATAATACTAAGAGCTAATATGGTATTATTAGCTCTTGATAATACTATAAGTCCCCTAATCCATCCACTATAGCGATTGCACACGTTATGAATGTTAAAATGTTGAAGTGATAATGAAGAATTAGAAAATGCAAAGCAACTTTATGGATATAGTAGCACCACAGGTTTAAGAAGTAGTACTATTGTTACTGTATAAAAAATTATGGTATGTCTACTTTACATTTATCACCGATGGCTGAATCCCCTTTAATATGCTCCCTTTACAACGTATTGCCTAAATTGTCGCAGTTTGTTTAACGACACCCTTAGGCTTAGGCTGGAGATTAATGCCATTACTGGGAAATTCCAGCAACAGGCTGCGTATAGCTGAAATACACATTGCTACCGACCATTATACAGGAGATAATTTATAACTGTCTCAGTGTCAGTGACATTGCTGTGGTTGTCACTGACATCGTCTTTTTAAGATTGGAGAATATCATATAGTTACCAGAACTAGGTAATCTCCGTTTTAGCATAAGTATTAAAGTTACAGCCACTTTATTCATAATGCGATACGAAAATTTGCAAAATGTTATGTAATCATTCAAATGAATAAACAGGATTTTCTACCCAAAGGCTCCATTTCCTCTATTATATCACTCAACAGTCAAAATCAAGAGCTTATGATACCTAGAGTGTACAACGGAAAAACGGGAAAATAGTGCTATTTTACGACATGATTATTCTACTTTGCCTGCGAGTCTAGAATAATTTTATGGTATTGCATTAAGCAGAATTCTTTGCTCTCTAAAACAAGACCAACCGCTTGTTAATACGATACTCCTAGGCTGAGATATTGGCTCGTAAACTTCCCCTCCCACAGGCCTCACGGCGCCTCGAATCCACATCAGTCAGCAACCTACTCGCCGCTAAGGTTGCTTTGTGAGTTCGGTTTTTCCGCGATAACTTTATGAATGAACGATGTTTCGGTTATCATAGGTGACTTTCGGGGGCATCGCTATGCCCTTATCTCCCATTATCTTTCCTAGCACGGCTAATGCCCGTCATGATGGAGCCGGCAATGTTTTCTAAATTAAGTCTCAACAACGCAGCTCAGTTACTATATGGTGTAGTAAGAGTACCAAATTTGGGCATGTGACATCAATTATCAGCACTCCAAGTGGTGACGGAAACCGATAGCCAAAATGCTTATGGGCGAGTATAGGTTGCTGACTGATGTGGATTCGAGGCGCCGTGAGGCCTGTGGGAGGGGAAGTTTACGAGCCAATATCTCAGCCTAGGAGTATCGTATTGACAAGCGGTTGGTCTTGTTTTAGAGAGCAAAGAATTCTGCTTAATGCAATACTATAAAATTATTCTAGACTCGCAGGCAAAGTAGAATAATCATGTCGTGAAATAGCACTATTTTCCCGTTTTTCAGTTGTACACTCTAGGTATTATTAGCTCTTGTCATGTTCACGGATTGATGAGATGTAGTCATTTAGGCAGTGGTGTGATGTCCACATACGTGGCTTTGACGATACATTATTAAATCATAAATATAGTCAGTCATCCAATCCTGATAGAGCTCGATTCGATCTCTAATCAACACCACAATACAGTTATCTACATCAAGAGCAAGAGCTGCAACGACCTTTTTAATAAATTATTGCGTGGCCTATTCATGATTTAGTATGTTAATTTAGCAGTATTAATTTATTTTCGATGAAACTACCTAACCCTAACATCTTTCATTTCTGATCAAATTATGCATTTGGTTTTTATTTGTTAAAATCAAAAGCAATATAGATGCATATTTATTTTTCCAATTAACTCTTTCTTGCTAGCATGATATTATCAGGAGTTAATGAGACAAAGGAGTTTGACACGGATTTGGTACTGATTTCACTACATTTTTGTCATACGAGTTCGATGTGAATAAAAATACAAATGTATACAAACATAAGCTTCTTTTGTTCACTGGTCCTTATTCTATCTTCCGGTAGTATTACAAACTGCGTAGCTTCCTTCGTTTTGACATAAATCGTACTTTTGCATGACATGATTTTCACGTAATTTACCGTCGTGTGGCGAGGCCAAGCCGTAAATTCGCATACACAGCAACGGCAAGGAGGCGCGACAGGGATCGCGTCTCCCGTACGTTATCTCCCGAAGAAGTTTTTGTTCGGCTAACAAAGCCGAGTGATGACGACGTTAACTCTCGCCTTTATCACATACAGATGGTCATGATAAGTAAGGTGTAAACACATGCGTTTGCCTGCAATTGCATAGTAACAGTTGCTATGCAAAACACATGTGCGAAAAGCTACAAGCAACTGGAGCGTCAATTTACTCATAACGATTCATACACATCATTTCTCCGCAGGTGAAGTAGTTCAGATATTTTACCAGCGCAGCGTTTATTTAAAAGAACTGCGGGATTCAACCATAAAAACAAGGCATTCTAACTATAGTTTCAATGTAAAATAGTTTTAATTTTTAAACCAAGCATGGGTGTAACGTAACTTAATTTCTAAGCGCATTTTCTGCACTCGGCTAGACTACGGCCTAAAAGCCCTGCAGGCTGCCGCGCCTCCTTGCAGTTGCGGTGTATGCGAATTTACGGCTTGGCCTCGCCACACGACGGTAAATAACGTGAAAACCATGTTGCATGTTGTGCAAAAGTACGATTTATGTCAAAACGAAGGAAGCTACGCGGTTTGTAATACTACCGAAAGATAGAATAAGGACCAGTGAACAAAAGAAGCTCATGTTTGTATACATTTGTATTTTTATTCACATCGAACTCGTATGACAAAAATGTAGTGAAATCAGTACCAAATCCGTGTCAAACTCCTTCGTCTCATTAACTCGATCCTGATATTATTGATGCACTTGTGTAAGTCTTTTGTCTAAAGTATTTTACAAAAAAATATTTTGCTTTGGATCTTTACCCTTTCACGTAATTCTCTGGTTGACATACATAATCACAGTAAAAGCAATCTCACGTTCTGAGTAGGAATATTATTACTCAACCTGCACTCTAGTTAATCGCATCTGCCGATCACGTGGTAACAGTAATCCGACTCAGAACACATCCCGCGTGTTTACTATCACATTGTTCGCAGCCATGGCAATGATAAACTTACAGCGTCGGAAACTTCTGGATCAGAAGAGTCGGTTTCCGACTCGGAATCGGAGTAATCAGCGAGGTAGTATTCGTCCGGGTCGTGGTGGTGATGGGCGTCATACACGAACAACGCTCCGACAACATCCTGCAACGCGAGACAACAGCATACAACATTCATTACCTAATCCGTTATTCAATATTATTATTTAGTAGTAAGTTAAAATATTAGGGCAGAAATAATCTATCATCGATCTTTGTATTTAATAATTATCAATATCATAATAAGTGTTAAAGGAATAACAGGTCCATTGATTATGCAGTGTTGACGAATGCTAGAGTAACTGGCACCTTGTGTAGTTAATAAGTACATTACCTTATAGCCAAACGCGTATTAGTTTGTCCAATATCACTGCTGGTTACTAAGAAATGTCTAATTGAAATCCGCAATCCAAAAATCAGCTGTTTACAGTTTCAAACCGCTGCCGGCGAAGAGGGTGTGATACAGATTTATAGTGCACCGGACATTTTCGCACGCATGCTCGCCCGTACGCAATGCTATCATCAGTGATTTCGTAAACATGGACGCTCGTGATAAGGAACTTTTTGTCAGGGCTGTCCACGTGCGTCCGTGATTAGTACGTGTGTTTTACTCTATTTTCATGTTTAGTCCATGGCCGTGGTTACACCGCTGACACCTCCGTTTCATCTGCCGTCCAAAACATACGGGCCACACAAATATTTACGTCATCGCTTGACTCCTGGATGACATTTACGGCACGTAAATGATACGTTGATACATATCAACTAATGATTTCAAGTCTTGTTTGTAATGTAACCAGCAGTGATATTGGACAAACTAATACGCGTTTGGCTATAAGGTAATGTACTTATTAACTAAACAAGGTGCTAGCTACTCTAGCATTCGTCAACATTGCATAATCAATGGACCTATTATTCTTTTAAGTTAGTGTTCAAAAACACTAGGCCATGTACGTTGCATGGGAGGAATCGCTGGTATACAACCATGTTAAGATATTTACTTTTACAAATTATTAATTGGCTGCCCTGTAAATTAATTACATTTCTACGAGGTGTGCCTACATACACGACAGCCATGCGATCTATCCACAATAACGGAAGTAGTGACTAAGAAGCATATTACACAGCTATAAATCAATCTTCGCACTATGATATTCCCATGTTCTGTGACTTAGCCAAGAAGTTATAAACCTTATAACAGCCCATACGAGTCCAGACCATGTCAACGTAACTAACAACTAAGAAGATCCAGTACTAGACTAAAAATTCGTGTGAACCTCAGGGAGATTTTCTACGAGCCGTACGCACACATACAAGTCGTTCACGCATAACCATGGATACGAGGAGTGAGAGTCGTGAGGCTACGAACCTCCGAACAGTCAGAATCGGTCGTGACGTCATCTGACACGCTGACGTCACTACACGACGACTCCAGTTCGTACTCTATTGAGAAACAATCGTCGTCGTGGTTACCGACGTCTTCGTCGTCCCAGTATAGAGTTGATACGGTGATCTGACTGCCGTCTGCTTCACTCTCTATCACTGCTGTCTCATATCCCTGCAATCAACCCGTGACAATGATTATCTCACACTCACTGCTTCACTCTCTATCATAACCCGTGACAATGATTATCTCACACTCACTGCTTCACTCTCTATCACTGCTGTCTCATATCCCTGCAATCAACCCGTGACAATGATTATCTCACCCTCGCTGCTTCCATGCAAGTATTGCAGTTATGTCACCCGCACGAACACTAGAAAATCACATCATTTCTACACTGAAGTGTCAAGAAGATGTGTGGTATATAAATACCATACCCTTACAATGAAAGGCTGCATCCCTGGCAGTCAACACATTAACCCTTTTAAAAATTTCGATTTTTGAAAAAAAAAGTTGTGGCTCTTAAGTTGAACCCCGACAATTAAATGAATGACACGAAATGAATGAATACATGCACAAAAACATGGTTTTGCAATTAACTCGAGGAGACGTGTGGTATGCGTTCACACACAGGTAGCAAAGTGTGCGATACCACACCTCACACACATCAAAGGTATGTCGTTATACCCACCTGCACACTCAGTACTTCGCTGTCGGACGTGTGAACTTGTACGTTGAAGTACCAGGGCATGCCGCCGCTGCTGCCATCATCGTCGCTGTGGTGCACTACACTGAGACTGGCGTGCTTCTTACTCTTGTTATCGCTGGATGAAGTTGAATGAGCGGGACTCTTCGACTTGTCTGCAAACACAAACGTTGGACAAGCTAAGTGCTCACTCTCACTGTCACAAGTTCAAACTGTCATCGTTACTTACGGAGGTCGTGGAAAGAGATAACCTGTGGGAATAAAGCTGTAGGAATTGGTTCTGTCACACGATAAACGTCAACAAGTTGTGGGATCATCGCATGTAAACTGTCACATGATGGTTACAAAACAGCGCAATCCTACCAATCAAACATGATTTTACGTCGCCACGTAAATCCTGCTGCATCTCACGACAACGCATCTCGTAAACCGTTACTAAACACTGGACCATCCTTCTCCGACCGGTTGTTGGGAAGCGCTAGAACAGCAAACTCGTGACAGCTCTACGCATGGTCCGACGACGCATCACGCCTCCCTCCTGTCCGCTAACACTCACCTGTGCGGATGTCACTGCAGTGCGTCGATTTCTCACCTAGTCGTGACAACCTGTCTCTGCTTCGGCTATGAAGCCATACACACACAGCAGTAGTAGCGAACTCGGCGACAGACTACGGACGAGTGAGTGGCAGACGAGCGTGGAGCGTGGCACCGCTCACTCACGGGGTTCTAACCCCCACCAGGTGGCAGCACTCTGCAGGCTACCAACCGCGCAGCTATCGGCGACGTGAGTTCGCGCGGTGGCAACTCTACGATCGTTCGGCGACCGACTCTATGACAAGACCACGCTTACCGACGTGCCACGGTCCTCCTCACTCACTATACGTACAACTATCAAGCGAACACCCCCCACCGTGATGTTTACTGCTCCCTGATAGAGTCACACCTCCTGCCACACAGGTCTACCGATCGTAGCGCCACCGCGCGTGCGTGACGATGCGTCACTCGTGCCACGCCCAGTGCCACGCCCAGCTCGCCCCTGCACCGCCCAGCCTCCGCTGCTACTGTTTTCCTCACCACTGCTCGTCCTCTTGCGTTTCGGAGGCTGGCTGTTGCCAACGAGATGAGAATCCGGGGATGGAGTCGGTTCAGCCTTGCTTTCCTTGGTACAGGCTGGGTCTACCACCAAGCTGGTGTGCCTAGCAACCAAACCCCTGCAAGGATGACACCAACAGTAAGAAGATGAGGAAAAATACAAATGTCAAGATAAAAACGCCAATTTAATGAGAGATTATTCGTGTAATTTGTTCACGATAACAGATGTCAACAACTTCGGCGTTCGGAGTGATACAATTTAAGGAATCACTTTTCATTTTCATATATATGCACATTTACATGTATAATAGATGTTTACATGACAAACCATATTATTAATGAGAGAAAATATGTAGCCAAATTACATTATTAGGAACATCTATCTATTCACGCATGCACACGCACGCATACTTGCACGCATGCACGAACGCACGCACGCACGCACACGCACACACATCAATGATGGGCATACATGACATCTTCGATGGTGAAGGATTTCACGCCGAACACTACGCTGAGGTCCTCATCGCAATAGATGATGCGTGGGTTGGACGGATCATAGAGCTGCTTGCCACCAATATACTCCTTAAGATGGTGGAAAAGCTGCAAGACAGAATACGTGCAAAGTTTGATCATAACAAACACTGTCAAACATGCTCAAAACTGTCTGTCATAACAAAATTCAGCAAATAAAATACTAACCCAGTAGAACTACAGCTAATAATAGCACCTACACACACCCGCTGTTTTTAATTATTTAACTGTTTTCTGTTTTGACTCTTTAAGCTAGTAATGTACTTTACTAATCCTGTTCAGATTTTAACTACAGGCAAATCTTTCGCAAACTTTAATCACATGTGAATAAACCAATCTGAAGGCAGATAAAATATTTTAGTCATCCTTGAAATGATAAAGGATTGCTAGATTTCAGATTTCATTATCGGTTTAGTTACTGTTTCCGTGCACCAATTTCAGTAATACCGTTAAGGGAAGCACAAAGCAATGACGAGAGAATTCATAGCAATGTTGGTCGACTGTTAAATGAACATTTTTATTTAATTTTTCAATTATATTAAACTTTAAAAAAACGCAAGAGCAGTGTTATCGCTTTTAAACAAAGTTCACATCTACAAAACATATCATGCTATATAAAGTAAAACGATATATAACAATTTCCCTCGCAGTGGTACTAGTTGGTACACGAACCGAACATGTTCCAACATGATTCAAGCTTACAAGGGGTTTTCTAACACACGCTAACGTATAAATAAAAAATACTTACGTGCGCATGCGCAACTCTGCGAAAGCGATCTGCAAGCTATTCCTTACAAGAACGCCTACGCTGACACGTCACTTTTATCGAAAATCACAATTACGAAGCAAAAATAACTGACAAAACCTTCGGAGCAGCTCTCTCTCACTCGGGGTGTACTCGTGACAGTGTGTGTGTTTATGGTGAGGACTAGTGCAGAAAGCGGTGTGTGCAAGTTTGAACATGCTCTGCATGTGTCATTCACTGCGTGTAATCAAGAAGAGAACAGCTGGGGGCAACGACCTGCTTTGCAAAACCTCACAGAAACGTACAAGACAATGAAGGCATGTGACATACAAAGTCTCACACACAACTTAATGCATATATATTCTCACTACATGGAAGTAACAAGCTGAACATGATATATATACCATATTAGGTATATATATATATTATATGTGTATACCAATGGCAGATACACAACCATTACTAATAAGATCTACTACTAACTATCTCAGCAATTATTAATGCTGTTCAAACTCACACAAAATATCTCTGAACACATGAACTCACATATATATATGATTAGGTTGTTTGTTTGTTGAAGGGTGTATGGTGCCGTATCTATGCGAAGACTTATATGTAGGTCATTGCAAACATGCAACAGTTGTCTGTATTTAATGTTATGAAACATTATTATTGCTCTAATTATTATAATTATTACTCGACTACTAACTTGCCTGGGATTATGTGCATGCCAACTATTCTGACTACGATATTATATTAGAGGAGCAAAGTTTTACTACTACTGCTCTGCAGTGATGCTCATTTATTACAAGAACAATTTGCTAACAATTTGCTACGGTTTGCTAACGGTTTGCTAACAATTTACAAGAACGGTTTGCTACAATGAATAAGGTATACATTCTATTACCAGTTATTCAGGATGGTTTTCGTGGAAAGTAACGCCCGTTTTCTTCTTTACATAACGGACGTATCAACTCATAATTAAGCATACATTTAGTACCTCTTTTCTGGTAAAAGTCAGCCCAGTTGCACCGGTCTTTTTCAAAATCTGCAGGAATTCAGTACTGGGCCGAAGCAGATAGTTCGTACACTGTAGTAGTGTTCCCTTTTTCAAGGATGACATGGGAGTCATGTGTAATTCGGGCATGGGACCTCACCTTGGCAGCAACAGATTGCTGGAGCGTTCTACAAATGAAATAATTAAAAATCAAATCAATACACACACAACTGTGGATCGGGTACAAAACCTAGTAACACGGTCATGATAATGATCATGGGGCACTGATGTGGTACCGTATAACTTTTGATACATGCTCTACACTAAATAATGAATGGTACTAAAATTAAAAACGTTTTCTAAACAATTACCCTAACTCTTAAAGTGTGTACCGCGAGTTTTTTGGCTCAGAAAAACGAAATATAGCAGATATAGTCTCACCTGACAGGCTGACAGTGGAAATATCACTGATTATACCAACATTCAAAACACCAAGATTTTATGCAGTTATAGCATAGAAATTTTTTTTCGAAATAAACAATAAATTTTTCCGAGTAGTGACACTCAAAAATTACAAATGGCGTCTCAAACAAGCGAACATAATTAAAACAAAAGGGCGTGCAATTCTGTTTAATAAATATTATTGAGTTTTTATGTCAATAATTCAGAGCACTTTCTGTCATTGTCATTCCCCTTGGTACTATCTGACTGGCAATCCACAAGCTTCTCTAATAACAGACTTTACGTGGCATTAGTACTACACTGCTGTTTACGCTAGTACTATGAGCGGCTGTGTTTACACTCTGATCTGATTTCTACGGTGCGTGGTATGCATTGCTGCACCGTGATAGATGTCTCGCGCTACCACGAGAAAATTCGAGAGATGGCAACGGTAAACAGAAAGAGAACACAAAATTTTAATCGTGCATGATTTCATTGGATTTGGTGAATACGAAGGTTCTAAGACATTTTATCGTTACTCTAGACAATTGCTGTTACTCAAGCATTAACGGTAGGTATCATGAAAGTGGGGAAAACACTAGAAAATTCTCGCGGTACACACTTTAACCTAACCTAAAAACAACGATGCCCAGGGAATGAATCTAACGATAATTCGGTGCAGCAAATACGTTGGAAGTTATGCGGTAACCCAATGTAGGGTAAATCTAGCGCAACTTCCTTATGTTGTAAAGAATCAACCCGGTACGCTCAGTGACAGGGACTTTTGTAGTAAGTTTATAGCCTAAAGTTACGCTTTAGGGTTACCGTATAGCTGGCAACAAGCATCATTTCATAACTGCACTGCTGACCTGCGGTGTTGCACCACTCTTGTTGGGTTACATTATTGTATCCTTTAGCGGTATGTTCGCTTGTCATGAAGATAAGATACTGGGATAATTCAAACTGTTCTGAATTAAGTATTCATCCAGCTATACATAATACAGCCATGCCGATTGTAATTTATTTTGATGCACTTACAATTTTCATGTGCCGTAACTATCACAGGCACTTGGAACGTCTCAATAAAAAAATAATAATAAACACGAAATGTATTTACTACCAAAGTCTTAATGTTTCTCTACTCTATTTCGCCTATAATCACCTGTAAATGCCGGTCAAATGCTCATCTGCAACACACAAGTACACCGCACGCCCGCGCTGTGCACAAACAACATGAATTTAAGAGAGAATTCTCATATATCTGTTATAGATATTTCTCATATAGATCTATAGATTATCTATAGATATCTATAGATAGATAGATAGAGAATTCTCATATCTCTCTTAGTTATTCATGTTGTTTGTGCACAGCGCGGGCGTGCGGTATACTTGTGTGTTTCAGATGAGCATTTGACGGGCATTTACAGGTGATTATAGGCGAAATAGAGTAGAAAACAGGGTTATCCAAGCTTTGAAAATATAGGATGGGGGGTGCTACTCACTGCTAGGGGGGTACGGGGGCATGCCCCCCGCAAAATTTTTGAATTGTAGAAGCTCTGAGATGCAATCTGGGACACTGTGTGTAAATTTGAAGCACTGCATGTGGGGTGAAAATGTTTGTTTTGCATGGGCAAGGCCATCGGAAAATTCAAAATAATTAATGGAATAAAAATACCAAAATGTAGGGGTGAACTTGCTGGTTTGCTGGTTCCAAATCGAGTTCACCTCTCATAAATAAATATAAAAAAATTTGTCACCATTGACAATGGCAGGAGTGGTCGGTAAAGTGTACCAGTCTACTCTACCTCGTGTTAGACCAGGGGTGTCAAACATACGGCCCGCGGGCCGGATCCGGCCCGCGAGATGATTTGATCAGGCCCGCGACATGTAGAGCATAAATCTCTGAGTATGTCAAAAAAAAAAAATGATTTTGTTGGCATAGGTGAGCGAACGTTGCAATAGGATCTCGTATAGTCTCGTAATTAGTGAATGAGTACTGTTATTAGTCGTTACACATTGTTTCACGTTAACTTGTCTGACTCCATTCATGTTCACGTGTTTCTACGATGCTCACCAAAGAAAATAAGCGTTCATACGGCATCACATGGTGTAAGTCCTTCTATTGCTTGTTACACGCAATTAATATCATTTACACGCAAT
>NW_014577265.1:289309-294453 GCF_000485595.1 Priapulus caudatus | reverse complement strand
ACTATACTGCCGCTATAGTGCAATACTCTCTATATTAGAGAGAGAGCTATTAGAGAGAGCTATTAGAGAGAGCTACTCTCTATATTAGTGCAAGCGTGCAACAGTCGCGCCGCGAGAGCAATGGCAGCCGGTAGTGCAGTGGTTGGAAACTATCGGCGGTGTAGCCGTAGGTGAAAGAGAGTAGGCCTGGCTAGTATACTATAGTATAGAAACATTAAGAATTTTTTAGTTAGCATTATATTTTATTGAAACGCTTCAAGTGCCTGTGCTTTGCGCCTCACGGCGCTCACTGTGGAGTGGTGTGCCCTTTTTGGGGGATGTGCCCTTAAAATCGGGAGAAATACTGTCTAGCCTTAGCCCTGGATCCGCCCCTAAATCTTGTAAGTTGTAGTCGTACCTAGATTAGATGACGTTTAGGAGTTATTGGAAGGGGTAATGGTGATGCTGTAGAACAAAGTGGCCGTATGTCACCGGTATGTGGGAGGGCGAGGCCACACGTTCTAAATGACTAGGGATGGCAGCGTTGCATGATTCGCATGACGGCTATGACTAGAGGATAGCGTTAAGGTTAAGATTACGTATACGGCGATAACGATATTATAGCTTATGTGCCGTGGTCTCAGATTAAGACTGAGCCACTGTAGCGGTGATATGAGCGAGACAGCGAGTTAACCTGTCGCTAAACCGGCACATGTACCATGATATACCGTATACGTACTGTACTGTAGCTATTAAAGTATTACTAATTACTATGTCAATACTACGTACTACGACATTTTTACCTGTTTCTATGTACGCCGTCCTTCTTCTTCAGCGACGAAACTACACTGAGCTTTTAGCACTACAAGTCCCTATACTACAACATCGGCGAACATTCGCAAATTTACTGAGTTTATTATCCGCGATCACGCACTGACACGCAGGCAGCAAGTTCGAACTTGTCGCGTAGCTAGACTGGTGCTCGCTCACACCTCTCGGCTTAGTTCTGGTTTACTCGATGGGCGACCCCAGCAAGTAACTAAGCCGAGAAGTGGGAGCGAGTACCAGTCTAGTCGCGTAGCATGCCTGTATCGTAGTACCAGTATCGCCCGGCGTGTGGTGGGGGCAGCACCGTCCAGTCTCTCGTGCTCTCATCCACGGATATATAGATTTATTTATAAACTAGCTGCGGGTACCCGCTGCGCTGGGTAAAATCGGGCTACTAAAATCTAATAATGGGACACAATAGGAACATTGGGTAAAAATCGACAATAACATTGCACACAATATCAATATTTAGAAATTAGTCTAATAAAATAATAAGCATGCGAAAAAACTGTTACGTATGACATTTATATGACAGCACAACTTAGAACCCCTGGGACATAATAGTAATATGGTGTACATGACAAAAAGTTATTATTATATAACAGCATGTACGAATGGGTTGGACTTTTCATTTCAAAGCCTCTTGATATATGCATCTAGTGTAACGGCAACAGATTTATTGTAAACATACTCTCTCTATTGAATTTAAGTGTATAATTTTACGCAAATACTCAACTTTACGGCAGATTCTAGACTTGGCTAAACCCTGATATAAAAGTCTTCTACATCATTTGCAATTACAGTGTATTGGTATGCCCAACGCGCAAATTGATTAGTAACTGCCAAAAATCCCATTTTGTTGAATTTCCACATTCAAAAAAAGAGTGGATACATGAGAGTAAGTTGATATGAGGACGTACTACCACCATCACTCTGTTCATAAATGAGAGGGATTCAGAAGTTACCCAGGACAGATTCAACGTGGACACATTCTCTTTGCTGCATACTCATGTATAATTTCATTGAATTACTCATATTTACGGCAGATAGACGGCAGCTGATCTAATAAAGCATAGTACTGAAAAACAAAGCTAAAGATTTGGAGTTGACGTAGGTTATTTTGCCATTATTTTACTGGTCCGGCCCACTTGAGATCAGATGGGCTGTATGAGGCCCATGAACCAAAATGAGTTTGACACCCGTTACCTGCCCCGTAATAATGCCGTTGGAAATTAATTCACGATTTAATTCACGATTAAGATTTCTTGACGAGCTAGAAAACACTCGGATTTGAAGTATGAAAATGAACATTATTGTGCCAGCTAGCCTACACCAGTTGGTTGGGATTGATTGTCAGTTCAAATGCAAAATATTTAAAGCAAAAGGTTATACACCATAGATTAAGTTTGGTACTATAACACGCGTATATAAGATAGCCGAGTCGGTTTAGAGTTAGTGTTAGGGTTAGGGATAGGGAGACTGTTTGTACTTGTGTGTGGGACTGCCGTACCCGTAGCATCGAAACCAACGTGTATTAATTGTTTGAACTTCTTGTGTATACACCAGCATGGCGGCTATATTTAGCGTGGCGGGTGCATTTTAGGATGGCGGGGCTCGACGATAGCTAGGCTATAAGTGCCCTTGGAGAACCCTGGAGAAACATTAAGACTTTGGTAGTAAATACATTTTGTGTTTACATTTTTTTTTATTGAGACGTTCCAAGTGCCTGTGGTAACCACAGGCACTTGAAACGTCTCTATAAAAAAAAGATAAATAAACACAAAATGTATTTACTACCAAAGTCTTAATGTTTCTCTACTCTATTTGCGCCTATAAGGCCAAAACAAAATATATGTGTGGTTACCGTTACATGCCGAAAAAAAATAGGGTAGGTAGATAGGGAAAACATTTTATTTTCTTGAAATATTTTATTTACGAACCATGTCCGAAGGGTGTGCGTTGTGCATTTTGAAGCAGGAACTGTCCAATTCATTTTTTTTTTTAATTTAAAGAAAATGGACAATCAAATGTTTAGGGTCGCTGGGAATAAATAGGGTCGGTCGGGAAACCGTAACTACACCTATATTTGGTTTTGGCCTAATCACCTGTAAATGCCCGTCAAATGCTCATCTGCAACACACAAGTACTCTAACTCTTTGCTAGATCAGCGAGCATCCCATACACCCTATCGTTCTCCTGGCCCAATACTAATGCAGAGAGTTTGGAGATGCGGAGATCTTGGCGTGTTATCGATAGGTGAAGAATCGTGGCGCGATGCTGCGAGCAGAGTGAATGTCGGAAAACGGCGTTTACCATGCACACGTGCCGCGGGCTGAACCCTGTCAAGTTTGAGCGTATGAGATCGACCGAAGAAAATTATCCTCGCTGTCCAGGGCGACGAACGACGTGAGCGCCGTTTCTATGTACATTAGTAATCTATAATATTAACTTTGCTCGCAGCATCGCGCCACGATTCCCACCTATGCTAATGTACGTGAAAATGACGCACGAAGGTCGGTCGCCGCTTTGACTGCCAACATAATTTTCTTCGGCCGTTCTTATACGTTCAAACCGGAGCCGGGCAGACTGACAGCACGTGTGCTTGGTAAAATCCGGTCTATAGTATTCACTTTGCTTGCAGCATCACTCCATGGGTTCCCAGCTATGCCGATATTAATGTACGTGCAGATGGTGCTCGTGCGTCGGTCACCGTAGACTGCCAAGAGAATTTTCTTCGGTAGTTCTGATACGTTCAAACTAGTCGTGGGCGGGCCGACGGCGCGTGTGCATGGTAAAATCTTATCTACATGCTTCAATTTGCTCGCAGCATCGCGCCACGATTACTAGACTATGCTATAATTAATGTTCATGAAAATGGCGCTCCGACGTCGGTTGCCGTTGACTGCCAAGATTATTGTCTTCGTCCATTCTTATACGTTCAAACCAGTGCCGGGCAGGCTGACAGCACGTGTGCTTGGTAAAATCCGGTCTATAATATTCACCTGACTCGCAGCATCAATGCCCTGGGTTCCCGGCTATGCCGATATTAATGTACGTCCAGATGGCGCTCGTGCGTCGGTCACCGTTGACTGCCAACAGAATATTCTTCGGCCGTTCTCATACGACGTTCAAACTAGTCGCGGGCGGGCCGACGGCACGTGTGCATGGTAAAATCGGATCTACATGCTTCACTTTGCTCGCAGCATCGCGCTACGATTCCCACCTATGCTAATGTACATAAAAATGACGCACGGACGTCGGTCGCCGTTCACTGCCAGGATAATTTTCTTCGGCCGATCTTATACGCTCTTATACGATCTTATACGCTCAAACTTGAGTCAGACGGGGCCACGGGACGCGGGCACGGTAAAACCCGTTCTATAATATTAACTTTGCTCGCAGCATCGAGCCACGATTCCGACTTATACTCCTGCACATGAAAATGGCGCACGGACGTCGGTCGCCGTTGACTGTCAAGATAATTTTCTTCGGCCGAAATCATACGTACAATCTGCTTCCTGATCGCATGCGCTTAATAACGCTATAAGGCGCTTATAAAGGCTAAGAACATTCGCCCAACATTGTAAATGCGGATATTTTAGCGATTAGATTGTAATGATATCTGTTAGGGTGATTCGCCTCATAAATAAGAGGGACCCAAATCATATAGTGTAACCGCGACAGTTTTTTTCACAGGAAATTTGTCAAAATTTCTTCTTTACTTTAAACACCAATATGAGGGTTCGCGCATGCCCAGTAACTGCCGAAGGTAACTATATTTTGTTAACATGATAAATTTAATATGGAGTGTGGCTATTGTTACGTGATAATAGATTTGAACTATGTCGGCCCACAGGTGGAGCTATGGTCACTGGGCTAGTATATATACTACCAACACGTGCCATGTGTAGTATGGAAAGCGGTTTGTGCCAATATTCGAAAAACCTGGTTTTAGGACGTAAAACCGGGTTTAGGACGTAAAACCAGGTTTTAGGACGTGGTTTGTGCCAATATTCGAAAAACCTGGTTTTAGGACGTAAAACCTAGTTTTACGACCGTAAAACCGGGTTTTAGCACGTAAAACCGGGTTTTGGGACGTGGTTTGTGCCAATATTCGAAAAACCTGGTTTTAGGACGTAAAACCTAGTTTTACGACCGTAAAACCCAGTTTATGTGCACGGTAATAATTCGAGTAGGGAGAAGCTAGTGAAGAATGAGGAAGGGGAGAAGCTGGTGGAGAAGGAGGAGGGGTGAAGCTGGTGGAGAAGGAGGAGGGGAGAAGCTGGTGGAGAAGGAGGAGGGGAGAAGCTGGTGGAGAAGGAGGAGGGGAGAAGCTG
>NW_014577265.1:272132-284584 GCF_000485595.1 Priapulus caudatus | reverse complement strand
TAAAGAAGAGTAAGTATCTACTGGTGGTAGACTACTACTCGCGATACATCGAAGTATCTCGGCTGGAGTCAACGTCGTCTCGGGCCGTGATCAACCACATGAAGTCAATCTTCGCCCGGCACGGTATTGCAGAGACTGTCATCTCAGATAACGGTCCGCAGTACGCTTCACAGGAGCAGTTCAGCCATGAGTTTGGGTTTGCTCACATCACTAGCAGCCCAGGGCATCCACCAGGCAACGGTGAGGCAGAGCGCGCAGTGCAAACTATAAAAAGACTCTTATCCGCTGCTGGTGATCCATACATCGCAATGCTCAATTATAGGAATGCGCCTCTCTTGAACGGGTATAGCCCTGCAGAACTTTGCATGGCTAGGTCGTTGCGAACTAGGATCCCGGTTGTGCAAAAAGGGTTGTCTGTACAACCGCCAAACACAAGCCAGATTAGAGAGAGAGGAAGCATACAGGGAGAAAACGAAACGCAACTTCGATCTTCGTAGAAGAGCAAAAGAACTGCCAAGTCTCCAGTCAACAGACGAAGTCTGAGTGCCTGACAGACAGGAGTCCGGCGTGGTGTCAGGAACTGGTGGGCATTCCCGTTCCTATGTGGTCACAACCCCCACTTCCCAGGCACTTACGAGGAACAGGGCCCAGCTCAACAAGATTAGCCCGGTAACACCTGGTACCTCGACGCCAGTGATGCTAGATCCTCCGTCACCTGAGTCACCGAGGGTAGCTCTAGCTCTTCCCTGGCCGGTGTTAGAGACAGTTGCTCCTCCGTCACCCGGACAGGGGTTACCAGATCCGCCAGAACGTCACTCCGACGTAGAGCGGCAGCATCCGTGGACCACCAGGAGCGGTCGGGTCGTGAGATTCCCGTCAAAATACAAGCACTTTGTCTAAGTTACATTTGATATGAATTATGTGTTCAGTCAAGTTATATATGTGTTTTTTTCTAACTGAGAACTTAATGAGCAGTCATTTTATTTAAGCTCTCTCAGAGCTCCAGAAAGGGAGATGTTGTGTTAGTGATTACACCATCGCTTAACGCGTGTTCAAGTGTTAACATATAGCTAGTGACGGTGGCTCCTGCTACCGAACTGGCGTATATAATCGCTGCACGTGTGGCAGTCGCTCTCTTTCCATCATGTAAGCAAGCCACACTGACGTGTGAATAAACAGCTCCTAAGTTACTCACAATCTTATACGTTTCTATAACGCAACAGTTTTCAATTTGGAAAGTTTTCTGAGTTATTCCTTTACTTGGCATTTTATGTATTGCTCGCAATCTTAACTTGTTAGCTTGTTGTTCTTTTTTGATCTGTAAATTGCTAGCTTTCCTATAAATTGTTATAATTTTATACATTCTTTGTTATGTATGATGTTTAGGATTTCTTCCATTTTTCTATTGTTTATATTTGAATATGGTTTTGCACTGAATGCTGCTTTACAGTTATATGTATTGTTTGTCAGTTTTTTTGTTTGTTTTTTTACTCAATTGTTACAGTTAATGTCAGTTTTCATTTGTCAAGTCAAATGTATGTTATTATAGATGTTACGTATGGCCAAATGTTATAATTGCAATTTTGTTCAAATGCATTTTTCATAAAACTTCTGAGTTATTCCTTTATTCCTTTACTTGGCGAGTATGTATCGTTCGCAAACCTGACTAATTGTTATAGCTTGTTGTTGTTTTTTGATCTTTAAATTGCTTGCGTTTATATATGTTCATTTACTGACTTTGATTATAATAATTAATATATGTCAGATGTTTAGAAATTTTTCTATTGAATTTATTTGAATATGGTATTGTACAGATTGCTTCAGTACAGACGTACAGTGTATTCATTAACGTATTATAAACGTACATGCTTAGCCTGTTTTGTTGTAATTCTCCTTCTCCACCAGCTTCTCCCCCTCCTCCTCCTCAACCACCTTCTCCCTTCTCCCCCCCCTCCTCCACCAGCTCCCTTCTCCCCCTCCTTCTCCCCTTCCTCCTTCTCCACCAGCTTCTCTTCCTCCTCCTCCTCCACCACCCTCTACCTTCTCCCATTCCTCCTCCACCAGCTTCTTTCTCCCTTCTCCCCTTCCTCCTTCTCCACCAGCTTCTCCCCTCCTCCTCCTCCTCCACCACCTTCTCCATTCTCCCCCTCCTCCTCCACCAGCTCCCTTCTCCCCTCCTTCTCCCCTTCCTCCTTCTCCACCAGCTTCTCCCCCTCCTCTTCCTCCACCACTTTCTACCTTCTCCCCTTCCTCCTCCACCAGCTTCTCCTTTCTCCCCTTTCTCCTTCTCCACCAGCTTCTCCCCCTCTTCCTTCTCCACCAGCTTGTCCCTTCTCCCCTTCCTCCTCCACCAGCTTCTCCCCTCCTCCTTCTACACCACCTTCTCCATTCTCCCCCTCCTCCTTCTTCACCAGCTTCTCCCCCTCCTCCTTCTCCACCAGCTTCTCCCCTCCTCCTTCTCCACCAGCTTCTCCCCTTCCTCATTCTTCATTAGCTTCTCCCTACTCGAATTATTACCGTGCACATAAACTGGGTTTTACGGTCGTAAACTAGGTTTTACGTCCTAAAACAAGGTTTTTCGAATATTGGCACAAACCGCGTCCTAAAACCTGGTTTTACGTCCTAAAACCCGGTTTACGGTCGTAAAACTAGGTTTTACGTCTTAAAACCAGGTTTTTCGAATATTGGCACAAACAGCGTCTTAAAACCTGGTTTTACGGTCGTAAAACTAGGGTTTACGTCCTAAAACCAGGTTTTACGTCCTAAAACCCGGTTTTACGGTCGTAAAACTAGGTTTTACGTCCTAAAACCAGGTTTTTCGAATATTGGCACAAACCGCGTCCTAAAACCTGGTTTTACGTTCTAAAACCCGGTTTTACGGTCGTAAAACTAGGTTTTACGTCCTAAAACCAGGTTTTTCGAATATTGGCACAAACCGCTTTCCATA
This sequence comes from Priapulus caudatus, assembly GCF_000485595.1. Classification (NCBI taxonomy): domain Eukaryota; kingdom Metazoa; phylum Priapulida; class Priapulimorpha; order Priapulimorphida; family Priapulidae; genus Priapulus; species Priapulus caudatus. The sequence continues at coordinate 281,637 of NW_014577265.1, read as the reverse complement.
CTCTCCACTTTCCATGTGCTCTCTCTTACTTTCTTAGTACAGCCACCTGGCACTACCTGGTCAAGCTCGGTGTTCAGCCTTTTCTTTGTGTGTACAGTATAACGTAACATGGTGGCAGCGGTAAACTGAATGAACCAGGCACATTATAGGACATCTGTGGACAGCTGTGTGATACAGGCAAGCCTTTGAAGAGCTGTGTTATAGGCTGGAGAAAGATTCACAAGTCAAATGGAGACGCGCGTGACACGTGGCAGCATAAAGCCACCACAGTCCCTGACTTTGGACGAAGACAAGGTAGGAAGTTGGAAGCTGTTTAAGAAAAGATAGGACAACTACAACCTGTTATCTGGGCTACACACGAAAGACCGTGCGTTTCAGGTAGCAATGCTTGAGAAATGTCGCGCTGACGATGCGATGGAAACGCTCAGTGGGTTTAGCTTCTCAACGCCCGAGTCACAAAGAACTGTCACTGAAATTACAGGAAAGTTTTAAGAATATGCCATAGGTGAGGTGAATGAAACCATGGAGAGATTTTTATTTCACCGGCGTTGTCAGCAGGAAGGGGAGGACTTTGATCACTTCCTGGCAGACCTGAGAACACTGGCACTAACCTGTAAGTTTTGCAGCGCGTGCGAGACCTCTATGATAAGAGAAAAGACTTGCTAAAGATAAGAGAACTTGACCTTGACAGGTGCATTGAAGTGTGCAGGGCTGCACAGTCTGCTTCGTTGTGTGACAGAGCATTGAAGCTAGTCATGCCTGATAGTGTGCACAAAACAAGGGCAAGATTTCCCACAGGCAAGTATAAGCAGCACGTGACTTTGCAGGAAGAACAGTGCCGATTTTGCAACATCACTCACGTCATGAAGAAAGAAAAGTGTCCAGCTTTTGGCAAGACGTGCCACATATGCGGCGAGAAGAATCACTAAGTCAAAATGCCCAGACAACATGAGACGCGGACAACAGGAACAGAGAGTATCGGCGCCCTTCAGGACTGGTAGGGGCCGGGTGAATCAGCTAAAGAAAGAGTATTATGATGATGTATCTGCTAGTGACTCAGATTATGAGTGGGGAAATACAGTCACAGCTCAGGGGAAAAGACTGTCTGTGCAAGCTGTCACAAGTGTGTCCCCAACCGGTAGGATGACAAGGTGTCGGATGATGGTTGGCGGGTCTGAAGTCTATTTTCAGATAGACACCGGGGCGTCTGTAAACATGCTGCCATCCAGATTTGCAGACAAGATAGAGCCATATAGAGGTGGTTACTAAAGTATGTGGAACAAGCTATCCACAAACTGCGGGCGACATGTCGAATGAAGGTGACTAAGACCGAGGAACAACAGAAGATACTCAGTGCCCTTCGTTGTGTTTTTTTTTACATAGCCATTTAGTTGAGTGGTAATTGACAAAATTCAGTATTTGTTTTTGTTGTGTTAGTGATTACACCATTGGTTAACGCGTGTTCAAGTGTTACATATAGCTGTGACGGTGGCTCCTGCCCGCTACCGAACTGCCGTATATAGCGCCTGCACGTGCTGGCAGTCGCTCTCTTTCCATCATGTAAGCAAGCACACTGACGTGTGAATAAACAGCTCCTAAGTTACTCACAATCGTATACGTTTCTATAACGCAACATAGTGGCAGCGGTGTTAACAGCTGTTGTTTATCTTCCTATCTGGAGGTAATTCGGCAGGGTTGACCCACTAAACGCGCAAGACTGTGCAAGCTGAAACGGGATTCATACGTGCAACGAATTCACGTGCACACGGTCTGTGTCGGAGCCACTATAGACCTACTGTAAGTGTTATGGCGAATTTCTCCAAGTGTCACCACCAGAGCCGTTCGATTTCTCACAGCCTAACTCATGGACCAGGTGACCGGTTTGAACGGTTCAAGGTAGCCTCAGGGTTAGACGACAAATCCCCACAGCACCAGGTGAACACGTTGATATATTGCATGGGAGAGAAGGCCAGACGAGATATTTTCTTCCTTTACATTTGCTGTATCAGAAGCAAGTGATGAGTCTCAAGACTTTGATTGTGTCAAGAAGAAGTTCGAGAAATACTTCACTGTCCGCCATAACACAATCTTTGAAAGAGCTAAATTCAACGGGAGAGTGCAAGGTCTGGATGAACCAATTGATTTCCTTCATTACTGCTCTACACACACTCGCGACGCATTGCTGAATACGGCACTCTAAAGGAAGAGCTAATTAGGGACAGAATCGTTGTTGGCATCCGAAACAAGCATCTCTCCTGAGCGTATGCAAGTAAATAAGGACTTAACTCTGAAGCTTGCCAACAGACCTAGCTCGTCAGTCAGCCCAGGTAAAGAACCAGGTAAGAGAGTTGACGTCAACTACGGTAGTCGGTGCTGAAGCTTTAGCCGTACATGCCAAAGGTCGGATATGACAAGAAGTCTGCACGTTCGACGTCACAGTATGGGTCAGAAGGTACGAGGCGAATCGAAGAGGTGTCGTGGTGTGGAAACTATGCTCATAATCGCTCTCTGTGGCCCTGCCAAAAATGTGAACTGCCGGCGATGCCAACTAAAAGGGCATTTTGGAGAAGGTATGTCGGAAGCCAAGACAGTAAATGAAGTACTACACAGTCTTGTTCATACGCTTCGTCAGATGTCTTCCTAGGAGAAGTAAAATGTGGACAACCAGTCAGGTCGCAGCCACCAGTGGACATTTTCCTATCACGCGTCTGTGATAAGGACGTGAAGTTTCGTGTGGACACAGGGGCAGATGTGTCTGTAATGTCGCGACAAGTGTTCGACCGTGAGTTTCCGCGGGACCAGGCTGGAGTCATCCTCTAGAGTAATCCGTGGGCCTGATCAAAGCCTATCCATACCTATGGTTGTTTTCCGTGCTGAGATGAAGTTCAAAGAAAAGTAGTGTGTAGAGGATGTCTACATCTCGAGAAGCCTCGGAATGCTGTGAGCGGGCAAGCTTCCCATGAACTTGGAATATCGTCTCCGTGTTGGCCATCAAGTGGAAAGAAGTTTCCAAAGTTTGTTTACCGGACTCCTGCGGAAGCCTGAGACTCCATACGAGATAAGCTGCGAGTAAGACGTACGCCCGTACGCTATCAGTGGCGCACGCAAGGCATTCTGCTCCTCTCTTCTTACCCACGGTGAAGAAAGAGGCTTCAGCGACTGCAGGCGGAGATAGGAGTTATTTCGTCGGTGGCAAGAAGCCGACGGACTGGTGTGCTCCTATAGTGTTTGCCGCGAAGCATCCAGGATGACGTTCGCCTGTTGTGTGGATCTCTAGTAAGCTCAACGTGGCAGTCCAGCGTGAACAGACAGTATGTTCACCCAGTCTATTTATGTTAACTCCGGCGCCAGCTGGCAAATGCCGAAAGACTATTCCTATGGTAGCAATGCTAAAGCAGGCTTCATCTGTTCCTTACTCAGAGAAGTCAGGAAGCTGACGGACGTTCATTCACTTCATTTTTGGTCGGTTTCTGTTTGCAAACGTCTTCCCTTCGGATCTCCAGCGCTCCCGGACTACTACTCGAAGCGATTAGCGCAGCATTCTAGATAGTACGCCGGGCGGCAGTTTCACTAAGGATGCGCTCATAGGTTTTTGACGATACTCAAGCCAGAACCATGATGCTGAAATCTTGACGTAGGCCTCTTACTACGCCTAGAGAACGCCGGAATCACTTGAACCGAGACAAGTGTGTGTCTTTAGCCAGAGCTCCATCAAGTGTTTGGGTCAAATCGTGCTCTGCAGTCATGCGCATCACAGCTGATCCTGGAAGGTTGCGTGCTGTCAGGAAACATCGCCGTGCAAGCCAATGTCAGCGACTCAGCCAGATTTTTGGGCATCGGCTGAATCAGATGGGAAGTTCAAGCATGACTTAGCTTGAGTTGACCAAGCCTAGCGAGATTCTTCTCAGCCAGACAAACATGTGGCAGTGTGGATAAACTGCAGGAGACAGCAGTTGAGAAGAATAACAAGTATATTGTTTAGAATGCTCCATGTTATAGCATTGTATGATCCTTCTCGCGAGACCAAGGTTACAGATGACTGCCTTCACTATATGGCCCTCAATTCCGTCATCACACAGAGAGATGCGTAAGGAAGTGCGACAAGTGGCATATGCATGCACGATCTCTGTCCTTACCGCAACAGCGGTATTGCGGCCAATTGACAAGGGCATTGGCAGCATCGTCTGGGCAGTGTGAGAAATTCAGGAATACTCAACGGGATCACGTTTCTGCGTCGAGACTGACCATTAAGCCTGCTTATTTCCCTGTTGAGCCTCGAAGGATATGCGATCAATTGGCTGCCGAGCGATCCAAAGGTTCCGCATTGCGCGTTGATGGCGGTTAGCTTACGAACATCGTTCATGTGCCTCCTGGTAACGGAGCTATATACTGCTGAGGCCTTCGTCCCGTCGCGGCCTATCCGCCAAGCACAGAGCCATGTGTACGTTGGAGACAGGAAACGATGCGTTTGCTGCGGATGATCACGCGAACTCATTTCCTGCAACCAATAAACGCTTAGAAAACATCGTGACACACAAAAGCGAGGTGATCGCAGATGCTGGAGAAGGATGCCTGATACGAAAATCGTCTAAACGCGCCGTCCAGCGATAACAGTATTGACCCCTAGGGATGGAGCCTGACTGTCGTGGATAAGTCTCCTTCTGTGTGCACTTAGATCGTCATCCTTCCAGTCCTAAAATCTCGACATCTGTTAGAGCAAGCTGCACGAAGGACATCAGGGATAGTGAAGTGCCGCGACTAGCGAAGGCGAGCTGTATGGTGGCCTCGGTGTAAGCAGAGCATCTTGGCCAGATTCTTGTATGTGAATGCTGCAGGGAATGCCAACCAATCTGACAATAGCATGAGTTGAACCACACTCATTCTCTGCAGCCAATGCCAAGATCGGCATGCGGCCAAAGTTGCCACGGATTTGTTTGAACTAAAGAAGAGTAAGTACTCCTTGCGTGGTAGCACTACTACTCGCGATACATCGAAGGTTATCGTCTCGGCTGGAGTCAACGGTCGTCTCGGGGCGCGTGATCAACACATAAGTCAATCTCCGGCGCCGGCACGGTATTGCAGCAGACTGTCATCTCAGAGATACGGTCCGCAGTAGCGCTTCCACTAGGAGGCAGCTTCAGCCTCGATTTGGGTTTGCTCAGCATCACTACCAGCCCAGGGCATCCACCAGCAGACGGTGAGCAGAGCGCGCAGTGCACAACTCATAAAAGACGGTCTTATACCTGCTGTGATCCATACACTCCGCAATGCTTCAATTGATAGGAATGCGCTCTCTTGAACGACCGGGTATAGCCCTGCAGAACTTGCAAATGGCTACAGTCGTGCGAACCTAGGATCCCGGTGTGCAAAAATGGGGTGGTCTGCTAGCAGACCGCAAACACAAGCCAGATTAGCAGAGAGAGGAAGATGACAGGGAGAAACCGAAACGCAACTTCGATCTTCGTAGAAGAGCAAAAGAACTCGGCAAGTCTCCAGTCAACAGACGAAGTCTCAGTGCCTGACAGACAGGAGCTCGCAGCGTGGTGTCAGAAACCGCTGCGTGGGCATTCCCGCTTCCTGGATGTGAGTCACAGACACCCCACTTCCCCAAGCACTAACGAGGAACAGGGTCAGCTCAACAAGATATAAGCCCGGTAACACCTGGTACCCTCGACGCCAAGTGATGCCTAGATCCTCCGTCCAGCCTGAGTCACCGAGGGTAGCTCTAGCTCTTTCCCTGGCCGGTTAGAGGAACAGTTGCTGGCTCCCGTCACCCGGGACAGGGTTACAGATCCGCCAGCCAACGTCACTTCCGCGACGTAGAGCAGGTCAGCATCCGTGGCACCACCAGGAGCGGCGTGGTTCGTTGAGATCCCGTCAAAATAACAGCCCACTTTGTCTAAGTCATTTGATATGAATATGTGTTCAGTCAAGTTATATATGTGTTTTTTTCTAACTGCAGAACTTAATGAGCCAGCTCATTTTTATTTAAGACTCTCGTCAGAGCTCCAGAAAGGGAGATCGTTGTGTTAGTGATTACACCATTGGTTAACGCGTGTTCAAGTGTTAACATATAGCTAGTGACGGTGGCTCCTGCTACCGAACTGCCGTATATAATCGCTGCACGTGTGGCAGTCGCTCTCTTTCCATCATGTAAGCAAGCCACACTGACGTGTGAATAAACAGCTCCTAAGTTACTCACAATCTTATACGTTTCTATAACGCAACAGTTTTCAATTTGGAAAGTTTTCTGAGTTATTCCTTTACTTGGCATTTTATGTATTGCTCGCAATCTTAACTTGTTAGCTTGTTGTTCTTTTTTGATCTGTAAATTACTAGCTTTCCTATAAATTGTTATAATTTTATACATTCTTTGTTATGTATGATGTTTAGGATTTCTTCCATTTTTCTATTGTTTATATTTGAATATGGTTTTGCACTGAATGTTGCTTTACAGTTATATGTATTGTTTGTCAGTTTTTTTGTTTGTTTTTTTACTCAATTGTTACAGTTAATGTCAGTTTTCATTTGTCAAGTCAAATGTATGTTATTATAGATGTTACGTATGGCCAAATGTTATAATTGCAATTTTGTTCAAATGCATTTTTCAAAAAACTTCTGAGTTATTCCTTTATTCCTTTACTTGGCGAGTATGTATCGTTCGCAAACCTGACTAATTGTTATAGCTTGTTGTTGTTTTTTGATCTTTAAATTGCTTGCGTTTATATATGTTCATTTACTGACTTTGATTATAATAATTAATATATGTCAGATGTTTAGAAATTTTTCTATTGAATTTATTTGAATATGGTATTGTACAGATTGCTTCAGTACAGACGTACAGTGTATTCATTAACGTATTATAAACGTACATGCTTAGCCTGTTTTGTTGTAATTTACATTCAAGATTGTTTATTTATATTGTCATTACTGTAAACATTCTGCTCAAAGTTTGCTTGACATAGGAATTATCTCTGCTTATATCTTGTATAACGTTTAAACAATTGTGAATCATGTAATTGTTGTATCTTCATATTTGTATTATTCTTCACTTTGTTCAGTTACACGCTTAAAGTTCACGTGTAGTTAAAATCTTATAGTAAATTATTACTAGAACAATATTACTATATTTCTCTTCTGGCTCAACGACAGTTGCCCGCTTACTTTTTAAATTATAATTTTCTAGGGGATAGATGACCGTATGGGCTTTTCGCCATCTCTTCGCGGTATTGTTTTCTTATTTGCCTTGTTAATTTTTGTTTTATGTTGTAAGCGAAAAATAAAACTGTTATATCTTATATATCTTATATCTTGTGTTTGAGGATGAGAGGCAACCTATTTTAGGTTACCAGACGAGTGTACAAATGAATCTCATACAAGTTCAACATGACAACTTCGACGTGGTCGCTGCAATGTCCACACAAGATGGCTTCGCAGAGGTATATGATAAGAAGCTGGGAGAATTACCCGGTACCCAGCATCGTAATGTTTGTGCTGGTGCGATACCTGTGGTGATGGCCAACAGGAAAGTCCCCATCGCGGTGCGACCGAAACTAAAGATGAAGCTGGAGAGGCTGAAGGAGATAAATGTCATCAGCCCGGTTGACGAGCCGACGATGCACGTTAAACACTCACACCATCGACAGGAGCATAGGCACTACTGCAGCAGCGGCGGCGGCGGCGGAGACAACAAGGAGAGCCACCTGGTGTTGGAGACAAATCCGCTGGAGTGGGCGGTGGACGACGTCGCTCGATTCATCGAGAACACAGAGTGCGCTCACATGTCTCGCATCCTCATGCAGGGAACAGGAGATTGACGGTCAGGCGCTGATGCTGCTTAACCTGCCTACGGTGCAGGAGCACCTTGAACTAAAGCTGCGGCCCGCCGTGAAGCTATGTCATCACATAGAGAGGGTCAAGGTCGCTTTCTTCGCACAGTCAAGCGACGTCGCCGGCATCGCCCGGGCAAGTGCGCACAGCCGTACAGGTGCCGGACCAGCGGCATCCTGTTCCAACATGTTCAAAGCAGACCCACCCGGAGCATCCAACGGTGAAAGCTATGGAGCATTCTGAGTCAGGTGCTACAGATTCGACAGCCGCGGAGAAAGGATACGCCGCATACCGTACGAGATCAGGAAGAATCGTGAAGAAAGTGGGGCGGCTAAATTTGTAATCGTTGTCATTGTTTCAGCGTGGCAATGTCAGTAACGGTCCCCGAGTATTACGTTGTTGGTTAGGATTTGCTAAAACATATGCGCGGTTATCCAATAATTCGATGTCAGTATTGACACACGTTTATATTTTGACAGTTGTAAAAATCTCATTTTGTATAATGGGAAAGATGTTACGTGACAATAGATTTGAACTATGTCGGTCCACAGGTGGAGCTATGGTCACTGGGCATATAGGATATATACCACCAACACGTGCCATGTGCTTTCTCTTACTTTCTTAGTACAGCCACCTGGCACTACCTGGTCAAGCTCGGTGTTCAGCCTATAACGTAACAGCTATGATAAAAATGTTGGATATGGTAAAGGTTTATCAGAATGACTCGCTTTATAAATGATATAGCATGTCCTAGCCTATATGTTACCCACGACGGGCTCATTCTGGACATAGACTCGCGAGTGCATGTACATTTACAATTTCACTGAAATACTCGTGATTTTGGCAGATACTGAGCATGCGCAAACCCATACCTAACTCTCCGCTACATCAGCATATTTTAACGAATTTTGTCGATGCTTCGCATGGTAGTATCGGTGTTCACGCATGCCCAGTAACTGCCAAAAGTATATGTATATTGTTAAGATTTTACATTTGATATGGAGGGTGGCTATTTGAGATATGTTGGATATGATAAAACATCAGAATGACTTTATAAATGATAGCATGTCCTAGCCTATATGTTACCCGCGACGGATCCATTCTGACTCGTTGGTGCATGTACAATTCGCAGATATTCGCTTTTTCGCAGATATGCGCGGATGTATCCCCGACGCTTTGCTATATCATTCATTTTTCTCTTATATTGCATAGAATTTGCAAGCCACGGATATTGGTTCGCGCGTCCGCAGTTACGGCTGAAAGGAAGAGTATTTTGTAAAAAGTTTACATTTAAAATAGGAAGTGGCTACCTAAGACTAGTTTTATGACTATATTAAATAATAACTTATTTTATAAATAACGCACGCGTGCACGCGCAGGCACGCACACACGCGCACACTCACGCACACGTGCACGCGCAGTCACGCACTTGCTATGTTAAAACATCATCTCAGTACAGAAATTTATTCCTACAATCACGTGCTGCCACCTCGCGTTGATGTTAGGCAGTGCATGGTGCGTTTGCAGCAGGAGTGCTATCTATTGTAACATACGCACCTACACCCGGCCGCACACCGTAACTCTACCCGCACTTCATAATTGCTTCGTCTTTGTTTCCTGGCACTGGAGATTTCTCTCTCTCTCTCTCTCTCTCTCTCTCTCTCTCTCTCTCTCT
>NW_014577265.1:269142-272122 GCF_000485595.1 Priapulus caudatus | reverse complement strand
GTGTGTGTGTGTGTGTGTGTGTGTGTGTGTGTGTGTGTGCGTGTGTGTGTGTGGGTGGGGGGGGTCATGTTCACGTAATGAGCATCCATCTCACATAATAACCACATCTCGCCTCTCGCACTCACACAAGTCCCGGCGAGTCTGCTTCTCTCTCTAAGGAAGCTACACGGCGCGTCTGCTTCTCTCTCTAAGGAAGCTACACGGCGCGTCTGCTCCTCTCTCTAAGGAAGCTACACGGCGCGTCTGCTCCTCTCTCTAAGGAAGCTACACGGCGCGTCTGCTCCTCTCTCAAAGGAAGAATAACATCGTGAAACGTTTTACCTTCATGTCGGGATTCTCACCGTCACCGTGTTTCCGCCGACGACATCTACTCTGCAACGGAAGTCTGCGAGAAAGCTGAAATCTGTAGTTATAATCACCATGGTCACGAAAAGACGCAAGAAGACAGCATCTTTCAGCCAAGGAGAAAATTTCGCAAGAATTTACTGTTTTTTTTCTGACGGCAAACAGGAAATCTGCAGAAAAGCTCAGAGCATTATTATTTCTTACGAACCGATTGCGTGACCAATTGAGGCGAAATAACGCGGTTATTATTATATTTCTCCGTCTTCAGATAACAAGGAAGCTGCGTTTTCAAGCCATTTCTTAAGCCCGGATATCGACAAACTCCTTTTTCAGATGTGGGTTTAAACTGGGGTTACTTGAGCGCGAGTTATATGATATACCCTTTTAGAAGTAGATTTAGGCAGAGCTAGTTTTCCTCTCTTGCAGACGCGGCTTACGTTGCACATTCATCGGTTGTGCGTATGAAGGACATGTGACTCTAGAATTAACTCGGCTAGATATCTCACACCTTGTACTTATAACACGTTGTTCAATTCATTCTACCTAACGAAGTCCCGTAATTGTTATTAATTAATAACATCAGAGATAGACAAACACAAGCAAATGTAGAAACGCACAAATACGGCTTTCGTACACATTGTAATTTACAATTTTCTGACACATAATGGTTTAAATCGCGGGTAATACGTGATTATAATCTAGTAGACACACTCACACATAACACACAAACATATTCACATAATTCACAGCTAGACCACTGATTAAGTCACTGAATACGTCACACCTCGCAGCGTGACCTCGGCTAAAGAGTTGGATCACTGACTGTGTCATTGCTTGCGTCACTGACCGCGTCACTGCTTGCGTCACTGCTTACGTTACTGCTTACGTCACTGCTTGCGTCACCGCTTGCGTCGCTGCTTGAGTCACGCCTCGTACGTAGCTTCACCTCTTGTTGAGAGCGAAATCACTGCCTGCGTCACTGCTTGCGTCAATGCTTGCGTCACTGCATGCGTCACGTTTTAACAGCTTTATCTCTTGTTTAGAGCCCGATCACTGACGCCGTCTATACTTGGGTCACGCCTCGCGTCGCGACGACGCGAACACGCGCAGATGACGTCACCGAAACTGCGTCGGAAGTCGGACGACGCTACGCTGTAGACGTAGAAATCGACGCTGAAGTTGAGCGCCTCTATGACGTTAGCAACGTGCACGTACGTGTAGAAGGCCTGATTATCCGGGTAGAGATGCTGATGGGCGCGTAGTACTATGGTAACGAACGCCTGCGGCAGCGTACACAGTAGAAACACTGCCGACGCCGACACCAGCAACACCGTCAGCCGACGCTCCTCACTCGCCAACTTCCGCTGAGTCGCCGATGACGTGACGTCACGGCGGCGGACTAACAGGTCACGATGCGCCCGCAGGATCAGCGGGTTCAAGGTCAACACGCAGACGATGGGGATGAAGCGATTGAAGATTTCCTTGATTACGGGGTACACGTATCGGTAGAACGTTAGATCCTGTACGCGGGAAGTCCAATGCCAGTTATAATAAACTTCGTACGTGTCGGGCGACAGGAATTCTTCGACGGTCGTTTCTATCGTGTGGGGAATGTGAAGAACGAACGAAAACACGGTGATGATGGCTGTAGTTAGTGTCGCTCGCCGCCGCAGCTCGTCGACGTGGCGCCACTGTGCATGCACGACGTGTAGGTATCGGTCGACAGTGAGAGCGACTATGAGTAGGTTACTGATGCACATCAGACTACGGAACAGGTAGAAGCAGACGTGAGAGTAATACCACATGACCCATTTTGTTTGCTTCAGCAGACGAGATCTCACCATGTCGAATGTCACCAACACGAGCAGCACCGCCAGGTCGCACGCCGCCAGAAGGCGCAAGTATACGTACGACGACTTTCGCATCCGGCGGCTCCGCCACAGGACGGTGGTGTTGAGGGAGTCGCCGACGAGACCAGCCGACAGAACGACGGGGTAAGCGACGACGTACACCCAGAAGTCTACAGTCGTCTGATCGGTGCTGTTCGCGTAGAAAGTGGCTGAGGAATTCATCGTGACCTCAGTTCATGTCCGGCCGCCGACGTCGCAAGGGCAGCCGCTTTACAAATTACAAGCTGTAAATAGATTGGTTTGTTAAGTGAGTCGCATTCACATCTAATTACGCGCCTCAGTTGTGTGTGTGCGCGCGTGCGTGCGTGCGTGCGTGCGTGTGTGCGTGTGTGCGTGCGTGCGTGCGTGTGTGCGTGCGTGCGTGCATCAGCGCTAGTGTTTGCCTGCTGTGGCTGCTGCATGCTAACAGGCAGCTTCTGCTGCGCTGGTCGGAGTGACACCGTTTCATCCCTAATAGAGCGCAGCTGTATAGCAAGGGGCGTGTGTGTGTGCGCGTGCGTACGCGCGTGCGTGTGCGTGCGTGTGTATATACATGTGTGTGTACGTGTGCGTTCGCGCGTGCGTGTGTGGGCGCGCGCGTGTGTATACATGTGTGATTATGTTTAATCCTGGTCTTTGAGGGTTTGTGTGTGTGTGTGTGTGTGTGTGTGTGTGTGTGTGTGTGTAGTGTGTGTGTGTGTGTGTGTGTGTGTGTGTGTGTGTGTGTGTGTGTGTGTGTGTGTGTG
>NW_014577265.1:267378-268802 GCF_000485595.1 Priapulus caudatus | reverse complement strand
CCCTGCTCCAGTTCCCCGTCGCCCCGTCTTCACGTTCTCGCGCTCTCACTCACTTACTCGCTGCATTAGCTCTTTCATTCTCTTTCTCTCTCTACTCTCTCTTCTCTCTCTCTCTCTCTCTCTCTCTCTCTCTGCTCTTCCCCCCCCCTTCCTCTTCTCTCTCTCTTTCTCTTGCTCTCTCGCTGTCTCTTTTTATCTATCCATATCTTTCTCCCTCTCTATCTATCTCTTTTTCGCCGTCTTTCCCTCTCTTGCTTTCTCTCCCTTCTCCCCTCCTTTCTCTTTCTCCCTTTAACTCTCTCCTCTTCTCTCTCTATGCGCGAGTGTGTGCATGCGTTCACAGGCGCGTGTGTGTGTGACAGTAATGTGTGGCAATAACAAACATGAGCAGTAGGTGGCTTATACAAGGTCAATATAACCACTATGTCGATCCTACATTACTACCTACGCTCACAAGCAGCAACCTGCAATCAGTAATCTATAGCTTCTCTTTGCTTGTAGTCACAATCAAGGTGCTCCGTCTTGTCACGAAGGTTGATTAACCTAATTATTATTGCTGCTGCTGCTGTCGTTGTGCCTAGTGAATGATATATCGGTGTCTCGGATGTACTTACTGTATAATCCATGGAACAGAATCACGCACGGATAGGGAGATGAGAGATTCATATAGGCGATCATAGAATTAATTAACAATTTTACTTTAAATTATTTGTAATTTTTAAAATATGCTATATAATTTTTCTATATAATAAATTTGCTAAATATAGCTAAATTTATGCAGTGAACCTGATTGCAATCACTGGAGCGTCGTAACGTGTAAATCATCTAATGACATCAAATTAAATCATTTCACCGAATTAATTAAGGTATGCATTATGCAATCGGGAGCCGCTTTAGATAGAATGTAAATGCGGTGAAAAAAATCATTTTACCATGAACCGTGTTACATATAATTTAACTCAACATTGTTTTACGGCGATTAAATTATCCACGCAACACAGCTCAAACGTGGATAAAACATGCCTTAATTTAAACTCGGGTAAAGCTATGGTTTTCAATCCGACAGTCGGTATATACAGATTTCGTCTACAAATTTATTTAATACCCTGGTTGAAATGATAAATTTCGAAACCGATTGATGCTTATATTAATATCAAGAGCTAATAATACCTAGAGTGTACAACGGAAAAACGGGAAAATAGTGCTATTTCACGACAACATTATTCTACTTTGCCTGCTAGTCTATAATAATTTCATAGTATTGCATTAAGCAGAATTCTTTGCTCTCTAAAACAAGACCAACCGCTTGTCAATACGATACTCCTAGGCGGAGATATCGGCTCCTAAACCTCCCCTCCCGGCATTAGCCGGTGGCTTCTGGGTTGGCCGTGTCCCAACCTGGGACATAAGGATTCAATCCAGAA
>NW_014577265.1:237094-267353 GCF_000485595.1 Priapulus caudatus | reverse complement strand
GAGGTGATGATGTGCTAAGGATGGATGTGTAGAGTTTTGCGAGGTGTTGTGTAGAGCTTGTTTGTGTAGAGATGATGTGTAGAGTTGATGCTAGTAGAAGTTGTTGTGTAGAGTTGTTGGTGTATAGTTGTTGTGTGCCGAGTTGATGTGTAGAGTTGATGCTGTAGAAGTCTGATGTGCTTGAGAGATGTTGTTGTAGGAGTTGATGTGTAGAGATGATGTGTAGCGAGCTTTGTTGTGAGAGTTGTTGTGTAGAGTTGTGTGTGTAGAGTTGTTGTGTAGAGTTGTTGTGTGTAGCAGTTGGATGTGTAGAGTTGATGTGGCAGAAGTTGTGTGTGTAAGATGTTGTTGCGGCTAGAGTTGTTGTGAGCAAGTTGATGTGTAAGGTTGTTGTGTAGAGTTGATATGTAGAGTCGTTGTGTAGAGTTGATGTGTAGAGTTGTTGTGATGTGCCAACGTACGGACAGCCTACGGGAGATGTCAGGAAATATAAAGAGTTCACTAAGTCTTGTACCCATAACAGTATTGATATAGAAAAAAAATGAGAGGTCTTAATATTCCCACAGAACTAGAATATAAAATCTAACAAACTAGTTAAACTAATGTACATTACTTAGTTATATACAATTTAGTAGTTATATCTTACAAGTTGTATATTGCAAGTTAGTTATAAGCAGTCTTATTTATTATTTATTATTTTCTATTCTAGGCAACCATACCACGTAATGGGCTGCATGAAGACGAATGTATCTGACTACAATAGCCAGCCTCCATATTTTCAAACGACAGGCGTAGCGTATATTATAATTATAGCTACTAGCGGATACCCGGCGTTGCCCGGGGAAATCAGTGGCGTTACTCAGTTGGTAACCGCTTTGGTTGAAAGGAAAATACCCAAAAAATCTAACTGTCATATCTATCCATGCATCCATCCATCCATCCCATTGCCACTGCCATGGCCATCGCCATCCCACTATACATTCCACATCCCAACCCATCTCCATCCATCCCATCCTCATCCGCATCCGCTAGCCATTCCAGTGCATTCCCATGACATCCCATGTCATGCCACCCATGCATGCCATACCATGCCATCTCATCGCACTCCCATGCCATGCCATCCATCCCATGCATGCCCATCCCATCCCATACCATCGCATGCCATTCCCATCCCCATTCGCATGCCTCCCCATCCCCATGCCCAAATAATAAGAAATCAATAAAATAAAAAGACATTAAGAATAAAAAATAATATAATTAAAAAAAAGTAATAAGATTTAATAAATTAATAAATTAGAAATATAAATCTTATACTATTAAAGTAAGACAGCTCGGCTGAAAACTCCCGGAGGGGAAACTAATACATACTAAAGAGTAGGATAAAGGGAATAAAGAGGAAAAAAGTGGTAAAATAAGTTCCCCAGCTGGTGAATCGAAATCCCGAAATCCCGGTATAGGAGACAAATGTCCTGAGACGACTATGCTCCACCTGTCGACATTACGGTAATATATCCTGGATTGACACGACGTGATGCCTGTGCTGAATATTCCTCGCTTCTATCTTATATATTGTGTACAAATTTTCAAGGTTTCCCTCGCAAAATCACATTTTCCGAGGTTACATTTTCTTCCAAGTTGAGAGGTAGATACGGAATCATTATCGATACGGCTGTGTCACGCTTTACGCCCAGCCATTCCCAACCGTACAGGCCTCAAGCTAACTCGAGTTTTAGAGGAATATGTCTACTTTAATAGTATAGGCATAAGGCTGCTTGACGTGATCGCCAATGATGCCGAGGCGCGCGAGGATTGACCTTTGTGTCTTCCAATCACAGCCTACGCCGCACTCAGTCTTTTATATTTTTTTAAAGATGAGGCACCCATTAGCACCACCAAAATCGCCGATTCTCAAGGAAACCAGATGAGACAGTGATACATGATTGTCTGCCGCACAGTTTGCTGTTTGCATCTCTGCGAGGCTGCTGCGCGCCGATGAGACGCCGCTGTTCGCGCGGATTATTGCGCACGCGACCTGGGCGGGGATGTTTCAACGTATTGCAAGCCGCTGTGCGCAGTGGAGACGTGCGCCAAATATCCGAGGCCCCTGGCGCGCACGTCTCCACAGCGCATCAGTGGATGGTCTGTAGTTTTAGAAAGATAACAATGAAGACTTTCTGTTTAAATAAGAATCTATCGCCGGCTAAGATAGAGCAATATACATACTTTTGAATTTCGCTCGATTAGTCAGTCAGTCAAAGCGGCGTGTTGGGGGGTCCATTAATGCAGAGCTTCCAATGAAATGGCCCCAGTAAACAAATTGTCAAGTGGAATTTTTTTTTTGCAACAATCTCCGCACGAATCACCAAAGAAAATGTCTCCCTTCTTACATGCCACACCTCCCTGACAATCACGGCTTTAGGCGTAAACAATAACAGGAGATGAAATTGTGTTGAGTTTATGGCTCTTGACGCACGTGCAATTGACGTACAAGACTGATGAAAGCACAGCACTGTAGAACGTCTTCAATAAAAATAAATCTTTACACATTATTCAGCAGTTTCGATCGACCGTCCTGTGTGTAAAATAAGGTGAACGGTATGTGAATACATATCTAATATGCGTTAGTACTTGTACTGTGAGCATATTCGTGACAACTGACACCAACTAATATGTGTAAAATGTTCTATGCTGAGAAATTACGAGGTTATCATCGCAGAACTACCGACACCGCCCATTATCTGACATAAACACACACGCGTGGGTGCAAGGTGCGTGCTCCGATATACCATTTAGAGGCCCGCTAAGCCAAGCATAAAGCGCGCGGCTAAGACGTCACGCACCACAGCTACGTTCATTGGCTAAAACAATTGAGTAGCGCGCGGTTAGAATTTTCGGACATTATTTACATTCTTAAAGGAAAAAACTTTATATGTTTAATGAATACGCACTTCGCCTCACTTCCGAAAGCGGGTAAAAATGCCTAACTTTCCACATCCGGTTGCGAAATGCATGCTGGCCGCGGCCTATTCATTATTTACGAAAGCAAACAGTTCTCGCCAAACAGGACCTACATGCAGTGACGGGTTACGTCCGTTGACCGCCCCATTCATGCCCGATCCAACGTAAGAATGCGGGCTTATCTGATTCGGTAATGCGAAAATACAACGCGCAAGGACGGTAGCGCAGTACGCCTAAACAGAGTTGTTATTTTTCGTATTTGTGCCAAATTCTATCGTAGAAACAGCGTTCTACGCCTATAGCAGAATGCCCCTAGTTTCCTGAGATCGGCGATTTGGTGCGTCCAATTGGGTCCCCATATATGTAAAAATATAACAAGCACTGGTGCGGCCGTAGGCGCTGTGATTGCGGAATGACACAACGTGCGTCAATCTTCGGCGACGCTCGTACATGGCCGCATCACTGTCATAGGCATTCTGCTTTATGTTAGCGTGTAACGCGGTTCGATGCATCGCAGCAGGGCGTTAATAATGACAACACGTGAACATTTGACGTTATTGAATACAACTGATTACTGAACGTGTTATTGAACAAACGTTTTAAACCAACGTTATTGAACAGAAACTGACATGCTGTACATTAATAACACCCTGATCGCACGAATTCGCCTAATAGTTATATAGCGACGTATGTTTCACACATGCGTGTATATAAGATAGCGCAATTCTTTGCTGTGGGCGAAGTTCTACTCTCCCAGGAACTCCGTGTCTGCACAGGCTTGTGATAGTCTTCTGCTACAGCTGGGAACTTTTCCCCTAGAAGTAACACCTGGCTCATGCGGACAACTTTGTATATGCCAAGTCAGATTAACGGTTGACAATGCTGCGCCTTGAAACACTAAGCGTTCATTCAGAAGAAATACATGCGAAAACACAAAAGCTCCGGCAAAATCTTGCGACGGAAGAACCGCAATAAATGTTTGGCGCGAGCTTTTCTAAGCAGACCGAGTTTCATTAGCTAGGACTTTCGCGCCTCTCATATCGCGGTGGCAGCGCCCTTTGTTTAACATTACATATCTACAGGTTGAAGAGCAATTGTGAAAGAGCTGCTAAGCTAGGCTAGCCAGCCTGCTCCAGTAATTCGCCTCACATCGCTTTATTTCACCGATTAGGTTTATTAGCCTTCACAAGCTTCTCACGTGTGTATATAGACGATTCAGAGCACAAAATTCTAGGCAAGCCGCGATTACACAACATATTAAATAAGCATCCAATCGTTTCGAAAATTTATGCATTTCAACCAGCGGTATTAATAAATTTGTAGACGAAATCTGTTAATATAACGACTGGTCGCGATTGAAAACGCATAGCTTGCCCGAGTTTAAATTAAGGCATGTTTTATCCACGTTTGACTGTGTTGCGTGGCAATAATTGTAATCGCCGTTAAAACAATGCTTAGAGTTAAATTAATATGTAACACCGGTTCATGCGTTAAAATTGATTTTTTTCACCGCATTTACATTCTATCTATAAAGCGGCTGCCGATTGCATAATGGCCATACCCTGAATTAATTCGGCTGACATTGATTTAATGTTGATGTCATTAGATGATTATAACACGTTTACGACGCTCCAGTGATTGCAATCAGGTTCACCTGCAATAAATTTAGCTATATTTAGCGAAATTTATTATATAGAAAAATATATAGCACTATTTTAAAAATTACTAATAATTTAAAAGTAAAATGTTAATTATCTTATGATCGCCTAATATAATCTCCTCAGTCTCCCTAGGTGCGTGCGTGATTCTGTTTCCATGGATTATACAGTAGTACGATCCGACGACACCGATTATATCATTCACATAGCAACAACGAACAGCCAGCAGCAGCAATTAATGAATTAGGTAATCAACCGTTCGCTGGACAAGGACGGAGCACTGCCCTTGATTGTGACTACAAGCACAAGAAAGCCTATAATTAGCTGATTGCCAGGTTGCCTGCTGTGAGCGTCAGGTAGTAAGTTAGGGATCGACATAGTGCGTTATATTGAGCCTTTTATAAGCCACCTACTGCCATGTTTTGTTATTGCCACACATTACTGTGCAACCACACACACGCGCCTGTGAACGCATGCACACACTCGCGCATAGAGGAGCAAGAAGAGGAGAGAGTTAAAGGGAGAAAGAGAAAGGAGGGAAGAAGGGAGAGAAGCAAGAGAGCGGAAAGACGGCGAAAAAGGAGATAGGATAGAGAGGGCAGAAAGATATGGATAGATAAAAAGCGAGCGACAGCGAGAGAGGGCGAGAGAAAGATGAGAGAGAGAGGAAGGGGGGGGAGGAGAGACGAGCAAGAGACGAGAGAGAGAGAGAGAGGAGAGAGAGAGAAGAGAGACCGAGGAGAAAGAAGAGAGAAAAGAGCTTAGACAAGGCGAGTAAAGTGAGTGAGAGCGAGAACGTGAGACGCGGGCGAGGCGAAAACTGAGAGCAGGGGCGCGCTGAGATTGTAGTGGGATAGGCAAACACGCGTCAGCGGGAGCGTGCTCGCTAAGTACTCTCTCCACACTCTGGGGTTGCATTCGGACAGGTGGCCCACTGGCCTGATCTCTTCCGGTCACCCGCCAAACCGCTCACAACCTGGCACCGAGGATTAAACACACACACACCACAGCACACCACCACACACACACACACACACACACACCACACACACCACACACACACCGCCACCCGCCACGCACGCACGCACGCACGCACGCACGCACCCGCACCCGCACACGCCACGACACACACACACCTCGACCCACAGACACCACGATGCGATCACACACACACCACACCACACCAACACACACACACCACACACACACACACCACACACACGACACAGTGAGCGACGGACCAACCACACACCACACCACACATAACAACAAAGCACACATGCACTTGCACACACACACACAGCAGCACACCACACACACACACACACACCACCACACACACACCGGGACACACACACGCGCCGCCGCACACACACCACACACACACACACACACACACACACACACCACCACACACAAAACCCTCGCCACCACGCACCAGCGGCACTTAACGATCAATCACACCATGTATACCAACACGCGCGCGCCCACACACGCACGGACGCGGGCCGAACGCCACACTACACACAGTCACACACATGGTATATACACACGCACGCACAGCGCACGCGCGTACGCAGCGGCCGCCACACACCACACGCCCCCTTGCCTTACAGCCTGCGCTCTATTAGGCATGAAAACGGTGTTCACTCGACCAGCGCAGCCAGAAGCTGCCTGTTAGCATGCAGCACCAGCCACAGCAGGGCAAACACTAGCGCTATGCAGCACGCCAGGCGCACACACGCACGCCACGCACGACGCACGCACCGCCACACACGGCCACGCACGCACGCACGCACGCGCGCCACACACAAAACTGAGGACGCGTAAATTAGATGTGAATGCGACTCACCTTAACGAAACCAACTATTTGACACGCTTGTAATTTGGGGTAAGCGGCTGCCCTTGCACGTCCGGCGCCGACATGAACTGCACCGGGTCACGATGAATTCCTCAGCCACTTTCTACGCGAACACGCACCGATCAGACGACTCGTAGACTTCTGGGTCGAGACCGGGTTCCGTGCGCTCCTACCGCCGTCCGTTCTGCGCTGGTCTCGTCGGCGCGGACTCCCTCAAACGCCAGCACACCGGCTCCTGGGTGGCCGGAGCCGCCGGATCGCGAAAGTCGTCGTACGCTATACTTCGCCGCTTCTGGCGGCGTGCGACACCTGGCCGGTCGTCTGCTCGTTTGTGACATTCCGCACATGGTGAGGATCTCGTCTCTGCCCTGAAGCAAACAAACTTATGCCGGGTCCAGTGCTCGGTTACCTGTACTCTCACCGTCTCGTTCCTTACCTGTTTCCCGCTAGGTCCTCGCATGGCTGCCCATCACGTAACCTACTCATAGTCGCTCTCCACTGTCGGACCGGCACTGACCCTACACCGTCCGTGCGATGGCACCGAGCTGCGCGGCCACGTCTGACGCCGCACGCTCGCCCGGGGCGCCGAGGCCCCGACCGCACTAACTACAGCCATCACTCACCGTGCGTTCTTGCGCTTTTCGCGCTCTTACTCACAATACATCTTTTTCTGTGGTTGCTCCTGATAGACATTACTCGTGCTGGGGGAATGTGAAGAACGAACGAAAACACTCCCGCATGATGGCTCGCTAGGTAGTGCCTCGCTCGCGCGCCCGCAGCCTCCGTCGACGTGGCTGCCACACTGGTGCATGCACGACACGGGTGTCCACCCGGCGGCTCATCGCGCTCCCGACGCAGTCGCGACCGACGAGCGAACGCTATGAGAGTACGGTTACTGATCTTCGGCCACACACAGCGCGACTGACGGCAATACACGCGTGGCGTAAGCAGCGACGTGGCGCGAGAGCTAATACCCACATGCCACCCCCACTTTTGTTTGCCTTCCAGCACGCACCGACGAAGGCTCCACCATGTTCGAATGCGTCACCAAACACGCAGCCCAGCACCGCCAGTCCGCACGCCCGCCAGAACCCGGCGCACCGCAGCTAATACGTACGACCGACTTTTCGCATCGCGGCGGCTCCGCACAGGCGGCGGTGTTGAAGGCGTCACCCTCCGTCGCCCGACCCGAAGACCAGCCGCACCGCCAGAACCGCCGGGGTGAAGCCGCGACGACGCATTACACCCGAAAGTCTACAGTCGTCTATCGCTGCTGGTTCTCCGGCCGTAGAGTGCGCGCTGGCAGGAATTCATTCGTGACCTAGTCCTCATGTCCCGGCCGCCGACGGGCCGGTCGCAAGGGCAGCCCCTTTACAACGGCACTTACACACGCCCACTGCTAACATAAGCATCCGGCTTTTGTTCAAGTTAAGCTCGCATTCACACATCTCAAACTTACGCCGGCCTCAGTCTGTGTGTCGTGCGCGGCCCCGTGCGTGCGTGCTGCTGCCGTGCCGTGTCGGTGCAGTGGCGACACCCGGACGGCCCCGGCCGCCGTGGCGGACTGACACCGCCGTGCGTGCGGTGCGTTCTCGTTGTGCGTGCGTGCCGTGCATCAGCGCCTAGTGTTTGCTGCTGTCGGCCCTGCTGCATGCCTAACCAGCAGCTTCTGCCTGCGCTCACCGCGGGTCGGCGCACCCGCCAGCCCCGCCCGGCTCGAGTGACACCGTTTCATCCCCTATAGAGCGCACGCTGGATAGCAAGGCGGCGCTTGTGTGTGTTGCCGCGTGGCGCTACGCGCGTGCCAGTGTGCGTCGCGTGGTGGTCACCCCCCTACTACACGTGTGCTGCCGCCCCGGGGCGACAGCAGCGCGCCCTGTGTGTGTACCGTGTGCGTGCCTCGCGCGTGGCGGTCGTCGCGGCGCGCGGCTGTGTGTATACACTGTGCTGACTTTATGCTTTAATCCCTCAGGTTCTTGAGGGGTTTTGCCACCTGTGCAGCGTGATGTGCGCATGTCGCCTTCGGTGTTGCTCGCTGGCCGCTGCTGTGCTGCTCGCCCTGTTGATCCGCCCTGTGTGCCGCACCGCCGCCGTTGTGTGCGTCGTGCCCCGTGCTGTGCCCTGTGCGTCGTCCGCCCGCCGCTGCTGTGTGTGTGTGGCTGCCCCCGCGGCCCACCCCCGCCCTGTCGTCGTGCCTCGTGCCTGTGACGCGCTGTGTGTCGTGGAATGCCATGTGTTGTTTGTGTATTGGTTGACATGTGTGTTTTGTGTATGTGCTGTGCGCCTGGTGTGCTGTGCTGTGCTGCTGTGTGCACCTGCCTGCTGGCTTGGCCTGTGCTCGCCCGCTGCTGTGCTGTGTGCATGCATGTCTGTGTTTGTGTGACCGTGGTGTGTGTGCTCGTGTTGCGTGCAGCTGCGGCGGTGCCGCTGCGGTCGCCGCGCCCGTGCGGTGCGTCGCGTTCGCCGCCTGCGGGGCGTTGCGCCCGCACTGTGTGGGCGGCCTCGGCTGCTGTGGCTGGTGTTCGAGTGTGTGCTGTGTGTGTGTGCTGTGTGTCGGTGTTGTGTGCTTAATCCTGGTCTTTGCGAGGGCCGTTGGCGACGACATCGCCAGCATGGCCACACTGCCTGCGACCAGATCGAACCAGACGTCGCTCGCAGAGAGACTATGACGCCCGCAAGCCACGCTTTTTGCCGTCCTGTGACCTCGTTTCTCATCCCCACTACAACCTCCTCACCCCCTGCTCCTCGTTTTCCCTCGCCCCGTCTCACCGTCTCTCCGCTGCCTCACCCTCACTCTACCTCGCCTTGTCTCACGCTCTTTCTCTCATTCTCTCCCTCCTCTCTCTTCTCTCTTCCTCTCTCTCTCTCTCCTTCCTCTCTCTCCCTCCTTCCCCCGCCCTTCCCTCTCTCCTCTCTCTTTTCTCTCGCCTCTCTCGCTGTCGCTTTTTATCTATCCATATCTTTCTCCCCTCTTCTTATCTATCTCTTTTTCTCCGTCTTTCCCTCTCTTGCTTTCTCTCCCTTCTCCCCTCCTTTCTCTTTCTCCCTTTAACTCTCTCCTCTTCTGCTCGCTCATAGTGGCGCCGCAGTGATCAGGCTGCATGCGTTCAACAGGGCTGCGCTGTGTGTGGACAGTAATTGTGGCAATAACACAACATGAGCAGTAGGCTGGCTTATACAGAGGTCAATATAACCACATATGTCGATCCTAATCATTACTACCTACGCTCACAAGCCAGGCAACCTGCCAATCAGTAATCTATAGCTTCTCTGTTGCGCTTGCTAGTCACAATCAAGGTGCTCCGTCTTGTCACGAAGGTTGACTTAACCTAAATTATTATATGCTGACGGCTGCTGTCGTTTGTGCGCCTAGTGAATGATATAATCCGGTGTCTCCGAGGCGTAACTTACTGTAGTAATCCATGGAACAGAATCACGCCAACGGATAAGGGAGCGATGAGAGACTTCATATAAGGCGATCATAAGAATTAATTAACGAATAGTTTACTTTAAAATATATTAGTAATTTTTAAAAAATATGCTATATAATTTTTCTATATAATAAATTGCTAACAATATAGCTAATATTTATGCCCAGTGAAACCCTGATTGCAATAAAAACTGAGCGTGCGTAAAAACGTTGTAAAAATCATCTAATGACATCAAATTAAACTCATTTCGCCGGAATTAATTAAAGGTATGCATTATGCAATCGGGGAGCGCCGCTTTAGACTAGAAGGTTAAATGCGGTCTGCGAAAAAATCATGTTTACCATGAACTTGTTACCATATAATTTAACCTCAACATGTCTTTTACGGCGATGTAAATTCATCCACGAAGCACAGCTCAACCACCCGCTGGATCAAACCCCACTCCGCGCCTTAATTTAAAACTCGGGGTAAAGCGTACTGGTTCTTCAATCCCGAACAGTCGCGGCCTCACCATCCACACGGCACACTTCGTCTACAAATTTATTTTAATACCCTCTGGTGAAATGCTAAATTTCGAAGACCGATGATGCGTATATTAATATGTTGGTATCGCGCCTTCCTAGAATTTCTCTCCGCGTAAGCATCTGATTCCGTCTATCATACACGAACGCTGAGCCAGCTCGTGAACTAAATAAAACCTAATCGGCGCTAATAAAGCGATTGAGGCGCGAATTACTGCGAAGAGCTGGCTAGCAGAGCCTAGCATGCATCTTTCACATTGCTCTCAGCCTGTAGAATGCATGTAATGCTTAAACAAGCGCCTGCCCGCCGCATCATGAGAGCGAACGTCTTGCGTAATGAAACTCGTTCTCATTACGAAAGCTGCGCGCAAAACATATTATTGCGGTCTTCCGTCGCCCAAAGAATTGGCCGAGCTGTTTGCTGTGGTTTCATGTTTTCTTCTAATGAACGCTTTGTGTTCAACGGCCGCACGCATTAGTACAACCGTGCCTATCGCTGACTGGCGCATATACAAAGTTGTCGCATGAGCAGCGGTTACTTCTAGAGGGAAAAAATTCCCAGCTGTTACAGAAGACTATCACAAGCCTGCTGAGACACGGAGTTCCTGCGCGAAGAGAACTTCCCCCACAGCAAAGATTGCGCTATCCTTATATACACCGCTGTGTGAAACATACGTCACGCTATATAAACTATTACGCGATCTTGATCGCCCATTCAGGGCGCCGTGTATTAATGACACATGCCATTTTTGTTCAATAAACGCTTGCCTTTAATACACGTGCTTCAATAACGTTCAGTAATCAGTTGTTCAATAAGGCCGACCGCTCAGAACGTGCACGTCTTGTCATTATTACAACCCCGTGCCGGCCTGCGCCCACGGGCCACCCTCCAACCGCCGCTCTCACAAACGCTCTACACATCAGCCAAGCAATGTCGCTACGCCTCCGTGATGCCGGCCCATGATACCGAGCTCGCCGTAACGCATGCGACAACGTTGTAGCTCTACTCCAATCACAGGCCCTTACGGCCGCAACCAGCTTTTTATATTGTTTAAATATGGCGGACCCATTGGACCACCAAAATCGCCATCTCAGCGAACCTAGGCCACTGTCCATCGCCCCTACCGGGCAGAACGGTTACGATGACGAAGTTGCACAGCAATCAAGAAAATAACACATTGGTTAGCGGCTAGCCTGCGCTAGCTCCTCTCGTTGTATTTTCGCCATTACCGTATCAGAATAAGGCCCCGCATTCTTCGTCATGCGGCATGAATGGGGCGCTCAACGACGCTTAAAACCCGTCAACTGCCATGGTAGTGATTTGGGCGCAGACCTGTGTTGCCGTTTCGTAAATAATGAAAGGCCCGGCCGATGCATTCGCACCGATGTGGAAAAGTTAGGCATTTTTACCCGCTTTCGGGCAAGTGACCGCGAGTGCGTCATTCATTAACAGTAAAAGTTTTTCTAAAATTAAAATAATTCCAGAAGAATTGCCTAACGCGCTACTCAATTGTTTTAGCCAATGAACGTAGCTGTGTGCGTGACGTCTTGGCCCGCGCGCTTTATGCTTGGCTTACGGGCCTCTAAAGGGATGATTCGCGGAGGCACGCCACCTTGCAACACGCGTGTTTGGTTAATGTCAGATATGGGCGGTCTGTCGGTAGCTTTCGTGCGATGATACACCTTTCGTAATTTCTCGAGCAATATAACATGTTTACCAATTTAGTGGTCGTCAGTTAGTCACGGATATGTCACAGTAAGGTACTAAACCATATAATATGTTTCACATTACGTTCACCTATTTCTACACCACAGGCGGTCGATCGAACTTGTGAAAAAATTAGTGTAAAGCATTTATTTTTATTGAGACTTCTAACGTGCCTGCTGCTTTCATCAGGTCTGTGTACGCTCAATGCACCTGCCGTCAAAAGCCATAAACTCAACACAATTTTCACTCTGTTATTGTTCTAGCGCCTAAATGCTGTGATTGCGTCAGGCGACGGTGGTGCATGTACAGAGGGAGAATTTTCTTTGGGGTTTTGGAAAAAAAAATCTTCCACTCTGACAATTTTATGGCCATTTCAATTGGAAAAGCTCTAGCCATAATGCGACCCCCAACAACCCCTTTGACTGACTATCGAGAATATTCCAAAAGTATGTATATTGCCTCTTAGTTTAGCCGCGATAGTTCTTATTTAGAACAAAGTCTTCATTGTATCGTTCTAAAACTACAGACCATCCCACTGAATCGCTGTTGGTAGACGTGCCGCCAGGCTCGAATTTTGGCGCACGTCTCCAACCTGCGGGACAGCGCCCCCCCCGCTTCATACTTGAACATCCCCGCGGTCGCGTGCGCATATCGCGAACAAGCGCGTCTCATCCCGCTCGCAGCGCTCCAGGCATTCAACAGCAAACCCCTGTGCCACGCATTCTTGTATCATGATCTCTCTGGTTTCTGAGATCCCGGCGATTTGTCGGCTCTAATCGGGTCCTCCATCTTTTAAAAATATAAAAAGCACTGGCTGCGGCGTTACGGCTGGTGATGGAAGACACAAAGTGTCAATCCTCGGCGCGCCTCGGCATCATGGCCGCCATCACGTCAGCAGTATCTATACTATTAAAGTAAGACATGCCTCTAAAAACTTCGGAGGTGGTGCAATGTTGCTGGGCGGGAAAACGTACACCCACGTATCGAAACGATTCCTATCCTACCTCTCAGACTTGGAAGAAAATGTATACCTTCCGAAAATGTGATTTGCGAGGGGAAAACCTTGAAAATCTGTACACCAATATATAAAGTAAGAACGAAGGGAATATTCACACACATCACGTACGTGTCAATCCAGGATATATTACCGTAAATGTCGCAGTGCATCATCGCTAGCGACATTTGTCCTCCTAGTACCGGGATTCGGGATGTCGATTCCCAGCTGGGAACTTATTTTACCCTTTTTTTTCCCTTTATTCCCTTACTACCTCTTTAGTATGATTAGTTCCCCCTCCCGGGAGTTTTCAGCCGAGCTGTCTGACTGAATTAGTATAGATTTATTTTTAAATTTATTAATTTATTAAATTATTATTTTTTTAATTCTATTTTAATTATTTTTATCTTAATGTCTTTTATTTTTTGATTCTTATTTATTGGGATGGGCATGGGGATGCGGCCATGCGATGGGATGGGATGCCGCATGCGATGGCTATAGGGATGGGATGGGCATGGCCATGGATGGCCATGGCATGGCATGGGATGCGCATGAGGATGGCATGGTATTGGCATCGGCCATGGCTATGGCCATGACATGGCGATGTCATGCGATGGGCATGGGATGGCATGGGCATGACGATTGAGATGCGGATGGAATTGAGGCGATGGGTTCGCGGATGTGAATGTGAGTAATGCGCGATGGGAATGGCATGGCATTGGAATGGGATGGATGGATGGATGCATGGATAGATAGACAGTTAGATGTTCTTTGGGTATTTTTCCTTTCAACCAAGCGGTTACCAACTCAGTAAACGCCGCAACTGATTTCCCGGGCAAACGCCGGCGCTATCCGCTAGCTAGCCCTATTAATTATAAATATACGCACCTGTCGGGTTGAAATATGGAGCGGCTTATGCTAGTCCAGATACATTCGTCCTTCATGCACCCATTACGTGTGTATTGGTTGCTAGAATAGAAAATAATAAATAATAAATAAGGGACTGCTTATAAATAAACTTGGCAATATACAATTGTAAGATATAACTATTTAAATGTATATCAACTACCAGTAATGTACATTAGTTTAACTAGTTTGTTAGATTTTATAGTTCTAGTTCTGTGGCATATTAGACTCTATTTTTTTTCTATATCAATACTGTTATGGGTACAAGACTTAGTGAACTCTTTAGTATCTTCCTGACATCTCCGTAAGCCGGTCCGTACGTTTAGGCAACATCACCAAACAACCTCTACACATCAACTCTAACACAAACGCACTCTACATACAACTCTACACAACAACTCTACACAATCAACTCTACACAACCACTCTACCCCCAACAAACTCATTACACAAAACAACTCTGCACATCACTCTACACATCAACTCTACAACAAACAAAACTCTACACAACAACTCTACAGCAACAACTCTACACAAACAAACTCTACACAAACAACTCTACACATCATCTCTACACATCAACTCTACAACAAACATCTCTTACACGTCAACTCTAACACATTTCAACTCTACACCATCAACTACTACACAACAACTATACACAACAACTCTACACAACAACTCCTACACATCAACTATAACACATTCATCTCTACACAACAACTCTACACAACAACTCTACACATCAACTCTACACATCATCGCCTTACACATCAACTCTCACACAACAAGCTCTGCACTATCAACTCTACACATCAACTCGACACAACAACTCTACACATCAACTCTACACAACAACTCTACACATCATCCTCTACACATCAACTCTACACATCAATCTCTGACACATCAAACTGTTCTACACAACAACTCTACACAACAACTCTACACATCACTCTCTACGCACTCAACTCTACCACAACATCTCTACACATCAACTTACACATCAACTCTACACAATCAACTCTTACACAACAAACTTCTACACAACATCTCTAACACCAAACAGCTCTACACAACAACTCTACACATCAACTTCTACACACAACTCTACACAACAACTCTACACAACAACTCTACACAACAACTCTACACGAAAGACAACTTCTACACATACACTCTACAACAACAACTCTACACATCAACTTCTACAAAAAACTCTACACATCAAACTCTATCACATCAACGCTACACATCATATCTACACCATCAACTCTGCGACACAACAACTCTACACAACAACTCTAACACAACAACTCTACACATCAACTCTACACATTCAGCTCTACACAACAACTCTACACAACAACTCTACACATCAAACTCTACACATCATCGCTTACACATCAACCTCATACACAACAACTCTGCACATTCAACTCTACACACTCAAAACTCTACCACAACAACTCCGTACACAACGAACTCTAGCACAACAACTCTACACATCAACTCTACACAACAACTCATACACCATTTCATCTCGTACAACAACAACTCTACACAACAACTCTACACATCAACTCTACACATCATCTCTACACATCATATCTACACAACAACTCTACACAACAACTCTACACAACAACTCTACACAACAACTCTACACAACAACTCTACACATACACTCTACACAACAACTCTACACAACAACTCTACACAACAACTCTACACAACAACTATACACAACCACCGTACACATCAACTCTACACAACAACTCTACACAACAACTCTACACATCAACTCTACATATCAACTCTACACAACAACTCTACACAACAACTCTACACAACAACTCTGCACATCAACTCTACACAACAATTCTACACAACAATTCTACACAACAACTCTACACAACAACTCTACACAACAACTATACACATCAACTCTCCACATCAACTCTACACATCAACTCTACACAACAACTCTACCCAACAACTCTGCACAACAACTCTGCACATCAACTCTACACATCAACTCTACACAAAAACTCTACACAAAAACTCTACACAACAACTCTACACAACAACTCTACCCAACAACTCTGCAAAACAACTCTGCACATCAACTCTACACATCAACTCTACACAACAACTCTACACAAAAACTCTACACAACAACTCTACACATCAACTCTACACATCAACTCTACACAACAACTCTACACAACAACTCTACACAACAACTCTACACAATAACTTTACACAACAACTCTACACATCAACTCTACACATACACTCTACACAACAACTCTACACATCAACTCTACACAACAACTCTACACAACAACTCTACACAACAACTCTACACATCAACTCTACACATCAACTCTACACAACAACTTTACACAACAACTGTACACATCAACTCTACACATCAACTCTACACATCAACTCTACACAACAACTCTACACATCAACTCTACACAACAACTCTACACAACATCTCTACACATCAACTCTACACAACAACTCTACACATCAACTCTACACAACAACTTTACACAACATCTCTACACATCAACTCTACACAACATTTCTACACATCGCTTACACGCACCTCTACACTGCCGCTGAAGGAGTCGTTGTCGTATCAAGTACCCTAACCCTAACCCTAACCCTAAACACAGGGTACATATATATGTTGAGAAGATACAGGTCCCGTATACATATACGTACCTCGGGGACATATATGTAGTAGGCCTACCTGATACGACATCGACCCTTTCAGCTACACTGCTGGCTTTAAACTACCTGTTAGCGCTAGCTGCTGCTGTTTTTACTGTCTGTCACCAAATACGCTTAAACAATCGCACTGACTCTCTCTATAGCAACGAAAGCCGCTACTACTCCCAGAACGTGTGTGTACTCGCGCGCGCGTAGCCCTATAGCAGGTGCGTTGTTGTTGTAGCGGTGACTACAAAGCTATCGATGCATTGTGTGGCGAGGGAAACCTTTTACTATGTGAGGGAACAAATCCTTCGCAATCGCAAAGAAAACTGTAAAGAAATGAGATTACGTGCTTTCGGACGTGTAGGCGTGCCCACCGTGAAAAAGAGGATGTAAATTTGACCAACAACGGCGCGTAAGACGCACGAGCAAATTAAATACTCGCAGCGTGTTACTATGGGGGGGGGTGCGTTTAGTAAGTCACGCTGGTGATAGAGATTATAGCATCGTAACGTATAATGAATCTCTCACCACGCGATAGCAACCCCCTCTCAACCCGGCCGCGTCACACCGCGTATATTTACTTCGTCATAGCAAACAGCGATTTCTGATAGGGATGTATATTATCAAGAGTTTATAATAGAAATTAAAATAAATGAGAATAATTAGAATAATTAATCAGAATAGTTAATTAGAATAATTAGAACTAGGTAATAGAAATCTTCTATTATGGACTCTTGATATTATGTAGGCGCGTGTGTGTTTGTTTCGCGCCCACGTTCACGGATGTTATTAATCTAACTATAGGTGCCCTGCAAACAACTATCGTCGCATGAGAGCAACAATAAGTGCATTGCAACCGTTGATATTAGAAACCCCCTGAAGCTTACATATATATATATATATATATATATATATATATATATATCAGGAGCGTATAATGACAAATATATATATATATGTGTGTGTGTGTGTGTGTGTGTGTGTGTGTGTGTGTGTGTGTGCGTGCGTGCGTGCGTGCGTGCGTGCGTGCGTGCGTGAGTGCGTGAGTGAGTGCGTGCGTGTGTGTACAGCGTCGCTTAGTATGCGCCATACTAAATGTAATGTTATAGAGACGTATATATATTATTCATTATATTCGCTATCGCCAAACCACAGTAACATCGACAATAGTTATGAATGTGTGACAGAATCGTAATTACTAGCCGAGAGAGCTGCAGTCAGTGATTTAAAACTCGCTCACATCATCAGGAGTGCCATCTATAGAGACACACGTACGGGTTGTCTCCGTACTACACAATCCACACCACGCCGAATGCGACGCTGAATAGAATGGGTGCCATGACAACCATTTATAACCCGAGAGTACTACTTCGTGTGAATAACGTTCACACTTCGTGTGAATACTTCGTGTGAATACTGCGAGTATTTCGTATCAGTGCTTCAACAGAGTGGACTGAAAATAGGAGAAATATTGCTTTAGGATTCGTGGGACTTCGCGGCATAGGCAGCATAGCTAACATAGTCAGCCTAGCTGTGTACGAAGCTTGCAGTCTCATTATTAACCTTATACTACACGCGCACATGTGTGTCCCTTACACATCCCACACACTACTTTGTTATATGTAGCATTTCACTCATTTGTATCAGAAGGAGCTGTTGCTATATAATGTTTCACACACAGTCTACGGTGCGTTGAATATAATATGCTACATACCATATGCTCACTCCGCCCTATCCCTATACTGCACCTACACATGCGCCCGTGGATGTCACCCCTTGCTGTCATTTTATGTGGCATACCCTCAATACGCCCCAGCAGCAGCTGCCTGTGTTTAGTTCACCGTTGATGTTGTTAGCGTGAACGCAGACTAACGGCTAGCTGGCTGGCATGTTTGAACGTCGATCGATGCGTCAACGCGTTTGCCGCTCTCTCAAAGTCACATCACCAGAGCAAACATACAGGTAGAATAATAGCGGCACAATCTTACAGGTGAGAGAATAACGGAGCAAGAATACAGGTTTGATAGAACGGACCAATCATACACATGTAAGCATAACGGGATAGGCGTACAGATAGAAGTATAACGAGACATCATACAGATAGAATAAATATTGAAAAGGAAATGGTGTTATTAGTTTTAAAGTTAATGCCCGTCATGGTTATGCATGCGTGACAATTAAATCTAACTTAGCTCCATGTAGGTTCGCACTATCGCATGCATTACTCTATACACCTAAGCACCGGCTGTAACAAGAACATCATTGTCCATGCGCTTGCACGCGTTACGTATTATTCTGGATTATTTAATAAGCTATTATTCACGTTAGAAAAGATTAATAACACTCAAAGGATAATTTTTTCCTCCAAAGGATAAACGTATTGCATTGACGGTCGTGTTTTCAAGTGTTTACACAGTGATTGCTCATTATTAATTTGTGAATTCGCCACAATTCATGAATGCCGTAAGAATTACGTCACGATAACTGACCGCCAATCAGCTATTATAGCTATTATTAGCTAGATCTATCCGTCTGAACGGAATAACCACGATCATCTGAGCGTGATAATTTCGATAATTCAGATGTGCCATCTTCTAAGAATCCCTTTAAGTTTAGCTTTTTTATTTCTGTCATTCCGAATTGGAATTCTCTCCCTTCGTCTTCAGTAAGTTGCAATTTTTTTGCATTTCCCACTGATTTGATCAACTTGTCTCTCCGTCTTCGTAATTGTCCCTTCGACTTTTGAAGACTATTATTCATGAGGTTATGAGGTTACCGCGTCCCCTATGATATCGCTCAGCTGCTTGGTCTGTCAATGACAGTTTTCAACAGCGCGCAAGCTAGCATGTGGACTTTGCGTCACTCCGTTGCTAAGCAGTGTGCTTTAGAATGTCGCCATCACGACAATGGCTGCCGAGAGGTGCCTGGCAACCACGCTATAGTAGGATCGGTCAATTAGTGAGCACGTCATATATACGTGATTTCTCTAACGTGTACACACTTCACCATGTCATTATTAATGGCTATGTACACCGAAATTATCGATCGATAGCTATTCGATATGAGTTGTTAATATTTGGCAAACCAACGACGAATACGCTTTCATTTATGAATAAAACGATGCTATCCTTGTCGTTGATATCCAGCGAATTAAAATACGCGTCCGTTCGTGATTGACACGGTATAGTCTGTTATTCTAACTATCATGAAATGGATAAAATCGCACGAACAATAAAACTACATTTGCATTCTGATAATGTGCCCGACAGATTCTGACATCTCTATCTATATGATATTATGCGATGCATTGTCCCTTTCATTCGTGTTAGCAGTTAGTTTAGATAGTTTATATTCTCAGCCTGCTTTACAACGTGTATAGTTTATCCTGTTAATTTAATACCTGCAATTTATACTAGCTCGGAAATTCAGCTTTGAAATTGTCCGGAGCAGATTATTGGGATCCGATCGAGGGGATATTTTCACAAAAAGTGCGTGCGTGCGTACGTGTGTGCGTACGTGTGTGTGTGTGTGTGTGTGTGTGTGTGTGTGTGTGTGTGTGTGTGTGTGTGTGTGTGTGTGTGTGTACAAGCGGTTGGTCTTGTTTTAGAGAGCAAAGAATTCTGCTTAATGCAATACTATGAAATTATTATAGACTCGCAGGCAAAGTAGAATAATGTTGTCGTGAAATAGCACTATTTTCCCGTTTTTCCGTTGTACACTCTAGGTATTATTAGCTCTTGTTAATATGTTGGTATCGCGCTTCCTAGAATTTTTGTGCTCTGATCGTCTATATACACGAGTGAGAGCTGTGAACTAATAAAACCTAATCGGTAATAAAGCGATGAGGCGAATTACTGGAGAGGCTGGCTAGCTAGCTAGCAGCTCTTTCACATTGCTCTCAGCTGTAGATGATGTGATGTTAACAAGGCGCTGCCCCGCGATATGAGAGCGAACGTCTGCTAATGAAACTCGTCTCTTAGAAAAGCTCGCGCAAAACATTTATTGCGGTCTTCCGTCGCAAGATTGCCGAGCTTTTGTGTTTTCATGTTTTCTTCTAATGAACGCTTGTGTTCAAGGCGCAGCATTAGTCAACCGTGTAATCGTGACTGGCATATACAAAGTTGTCGCATGAGCCAGGGTTACTTCTAGGGGAAAAATTCCCAGCTGTACAGAAGACTATCACAAGCCTGTGAGACACGGAGTTCCTGGGAGAGAGAACTTCCCCCACAGCAAAGATTGCGCTATCTTATATACACGCTGTGTGAAACATACGTACGCTATATAACTATTAGCGATTGATGCGATCAGGGGTTATTAATGACACATGTCATTTTGTTCAATAACGTTGTTTAATAACGTTGTTCAATAACGTTCAGTAATCAGTTGTTCAATAACGTCAAATGTCACGTTTGTCATTATTAACCCCTGCTGCGATGCATCAACCGCGTTACAAACGCTAACATAGCAGAATGCCCTAGACGTGATGCGGCCATGATACCGAGGCTCGCCGAAGATTGACACTTTGTGTCTTCCAATCACAGCCTACGCCGCACCAGTGTTTTATATTTTTAAATATGGGGACCCATTGGACCACCAAATCGCCGATCTCAGGAACTAGGGCATTCTGCTAGGCTAGAACGGTTTTCTACGATAGAATTTGGCACAAATACGAAAATAACAATCTGTTTAGCGTACTGCGCTACGTCCTTCGGTTGTATTTTCGCATTACCGTAATCAGAATAAGCCCCGCATTCTTCGTTGATGGGCATGAATGGGGCGTCAACGACGTAACCCGTCACTGAATGTAGGTGTTTGGCGAGACTGTTTGCTTTTCGTAAATAATGAAAGGCCCGGCCGATGCATTTCGCACCGATGTGGAAAAGTTAGGCATTTTTACCCGCTTTCGGAAGTGAGCGAGTGCGTCATTCATTAAACATTAAAGTTTTTCTTAAAATTAAATAATTCCGAAAATTCCTAACCGCGCTACTCAATTGTTTTAGCCAATGAACGTAGCTGTGTGCGTGACGTCTTGCCCGCGCGCTTTATGCTTGGCTTAGCGGGCCTCTAAATGGATATCGGAGGCACGCACCTTGCAACACGCGTGTTTGTTTATGTCAGATATGGGCGGTGTCGGTAGTTCTGCGATGATAACCTCGTAATTTCTCAGCATAGAACATTTTACCAATTTAGTGGTGTCAGTTAGTCACGGATATGTCACAGTAAGTACTAACCATATAATATGTTTCACATACGTTCACCTATTTTACACACAGGCGGTCGATCGAACTGTGAAAAATTGTGTAAAGATTTATTTTTATTGAGACGTTCTAAGTGCCTGTGCTTTCATCAGTCTTGTACGTCAATGCACGTGCGTCAAGAGCCATAAACTCAACACAATTTTCATCTCTGTTATTGTTTACGCCTGAATGCGTGATTGGTCAGGGAGGTGGTGCATGTAAGAGGGAGACATTTTCTTTGGGGTTTTGAAAAAAAAAATTCCACTTGACAATTTTATGGGCCATTTCAATTGGAAGCTCTGCATAATGGACCCCCCAACAACCCCTTTGACTGACTAATCGAGAAATTCAAAGGTATGTATATTGCTCTTATTTAGCCGCCGATAGTTCTTATTTAGAACAAAGTCTTCATTGTTATCTTCTAAAACTACAGACCATCCACTGATCGCTGTGGAGACGTGCGCCAGGCCTCGAATTTGGCGCACGTCTCCACTGCGGACAGCGCTTCATACTTGAACATCCCCGCGGTCGCGTGCGCATATCCCGCGGAACAGCGCGTCTCATCCGCGCGCAGCGCTCAGGATCAACAGCAAACCTGTGCCACGCAATCTTGTATCATGTCTCTCTGGTTTCTGAGATCGGCGATTTGGTGGTCTAATGGGTCCTCATCTTTAAAAATATAAAAGACTGGTGCGGCGTAGGCTGTGATTGGAAGACACAAAGTGTCAATCCTCGGCGCGCCTCGGCATCATGGCCGCATCACGTCAAGCAGTATCTATACTATTAAAGTAAGACATTTCCGCTAAAAACTCCGGAGGTGGTGAATGGCTGGGCGTGAAACGTACACCACGTATCGATAATGATTCCGTATCCTACCTCTCAACTTTGGAAGAAAATGTAACCTCCGAAAATGTGATTTTGCGAGGGAAACCTTGAAAATCTGTACACAATATATAAATAGAACGAGGGAATATTCACACAGCATCACGTACGTGTCAATCCAGGATATATTACCGTAATGTCGCAGTGGCATCATCGCTAGGACATTTGTCTCCTATACCGGGATTCGGGGTTCGATTCCCAGCTGGGGAACTTATTTTACCCTTTTTTCCCTTTATTCCCTTTACCTACCTCTTTAGTATGTATTAGTTTCCCCTCCGGAGTTTTCAGCCGATACATGGCCAATACGCTACAGCAGGCACGCGGATTCCCCCGTCCCAGGTTTTACCTTTACCACCCTGTAATCATAAACGAACGGCGTTCGTGGTAGAGGAGACACGGGTAAGATGGGACACGTTTTGTAGTGTAACGCTTTTCCCCTGTGGCGTGGTGGTTGATCAGGCCGTGATCGTTCCACAGGGGCGACACGTCGGGTCGTGCACCTCGACTGCCAGGCGCGTTCCGTTATGATCAACCAACGATAAATCAGAGCAGCAACACGGGTATTAAAGGTACTCGGCTACGTGCTGTAGCCTCTTTAATTGGTGCTAGTAATCACAATATACAGTCGACATACGTGATAGTTCAGTGCTCTTACGTTATCCGAAGCTCGTGGTGCCGGTCGTCTTGAGCGTCGTGCTTCTTCCTTCCTCCCTGGTTGGCTAGTGCTGACTCTGGCGGGACTCCAGCGGCAGGTGACTCTGACGGTAACTCGGTTGTCGAGTCGAGTGGAGTGCTTAACAACGGTTATATGGCACCTTATATACTCGCTAGCCGTGGTATGTCACGTGGTATAGAGAACACACGAAACGTGCACGTGATCACGACGACGGAAGCTCAAGCATGACTCGGCGAATCAAGGAGGATTCAATGAAGCTGAAGCTGCACGCGCACGCGCACACAGTAAGAAACCAAACGAAGAAGCCAAAATCGTTACACCACACCTCCCTTTCCTTAAGGCTTTTGGCACCGCCATAAAGTCTTATCAGGGCGCTATTAACGTATTTTGGGCGCGTCCCGACGGTTGCGACAGTAGCGCCATTTGGGGAACAAAACGCGTAACAAAACGAGTCAAC
This sequence comes from Priapulus caudatus, assembly GCF_000485595.1. Taxonomy (NCBI): domain Eukaryota; kingdom Metazoa; phylum Priapulida; class Priapulimorpha; order Priapulimorphida; family Priapulidae; genus Priapulus; species Priapulus caudatus. Next base: position 243,331 of record NW_014577265.1, on the reverse strand, counting down.
CGCTCGCGAACCACAATTGATAATACAACACGACTAAAAAAAAAAAATAGAAACTCAAATTAGTGAAACAAACTACCAGCGATCATTCACAGCACAAATTTTACAATATCGCTGCATATCTTTTAACTCGTAATTACGCGTTACACAATGAAATTCCCAATATATACAACGTCCTGCTTCGCAGACTGTCGCATCTGCCACAATCCCCGCACATAACAGTGAGTACACATTCATGTGTGCGGCCTGCATGGTCGCAGAAAACAGCTAAGTGTAGTCGAGTAAATTCGGCGCATAAATTAATTTACACACCATACGTCAGTATTACGCGCGTTATTTTATTCGTAAACAAACCCTGTAAAATTCACGATATTGGTTTTCTACACCACTAGGGGTCTACACCCTGTTTAGAGCGGTGAGAATCCGTAGTAGCGTGGCCGTTTTACCACTCGCCTCCCGGCGCCACGATCAGCTAGGTCCGGGAGACCATGTCGACGCTCGCGTCTGCGTTGAGGCCTCGCCGGCGTTACACCACACTCCTCGTCGAGTGTAGGACTGGTCATGGCCACGGGCACTTGATGACCACTCGCACCGTCTCTCTCGTCCCCCGAGATATTCTCAGCGTCAACCGCGATTGGATCATCCCTCACGACAGGGTTGGCCGGGCTTATCCAGGGCGCAGGCGCATTTCTGCCGTGGTCGGCTTCAGATCGTCTAGGGAAACAACACGAGGCTCGGACGCCTGATCTGCCTGTATCCACCTCAGCTAATTCCGAGCACGGATCACAAGGTAGGGCCCTTGTCAGGCACACCCTAGGTTTACGTCTGCCGGGGGATAAAAATACCACACCCACTCACCGACCGGAAAGGCAGCAGGCACAACACTCTTATCATAAGTGTGTTTCTGATGCTCAGCTGCCCGCCCTAAATGCACACGAGCCGCAGCATGCGCCTCACTGATAGCTTTCCATACCCATTCGACATACATCACCGGGCATGTCGGCACGATCGACCCAGGTGGTGGTTCGAACATAAGGTCTATCGGCATACCCACCTCCCGACCGAACATCATGAGGTTAGGGCTTGCCCCGGTGCTCTCCTGGCATGTTCCACGGTAGGCAGACATCACATATGGGAGGTGATCATCCCAATCGTCACGACGAATGTTCACAAGTTTCGAAAGCATATCCTGCAGCGTACGATTGAATCTTTCCACTAACCCGTCGGATTGCGGATGATAAGCGGTAGTACGCGTTTTATCGATGCCTAATAATTCACACGTTTCCGCGAACAGATTAGACTCGAAATTACTACCTTGATCGGAATGCAGCTGACGAGGCACGCCAAAACGCAGGAACAACTCGGTGACGAGACAATCAGCCGTGGTCTGTGCGGTAATGTCTGATAACGCAAAAGCCTCAGTCCACTTCGTAAAATAATCGCTCACAACAAGGATATGTTTCTTACCAGACTCCGTCACCGGTAGAGGGCCCAAGTAGTCGACAGCCAGTCGCTCCCAGGGGGCTCCAACCGGCTGCTGCTGCAGCTTGAGATGCTTCCTCCTCCCTCTCTTCCGGCGGGCACACACATCGCATTGACGGCACCAACGTTGCACATCGCCCCGAACCCCAGGCCAAGTGAAGCGCTGTCTCAGCGTGCCAGGGTTTTCCGGATGCCCTGGTGTCCCGATGTTCGACCGTCATGGAGGATTTTTAGTAACTCCTCGTGAGAGAGAGAGAGAGAGAGAGAGAGAGAGAGCGAAATGTTGCAGCTAAAATATAAATCTTTCGGTGAAATTGCCATCAGACCGTGTCAGCTCGCAAATAGTAAAGTAAATATAATCCCAACGACTGCATTACACAAACATTATGTGCAAACAAACTGAATGCGCGAATCAACATAAATATGACAAATCTACCATTTGCAAAACCCGGCAATAACCGCATGTTAAATAGCTCGTGCAAAAGAAGCTACTGCTACTAAAAATAATAGTTATATATTTTATATATATATATATATATCCATTACTTTAGTAACAATATAACTCGTGCCATATAGACAGTGAATATGGTCTTTTCCGGTAGATTGAGTTCCTCTGTCACGCGAGCATGCACTCAACTAATTGTTTAAATTGTTTTAAATGTTTTAGTAGAAACAAGCCGGTGTCAGCCCCATATGGGGTATTGACCTGCTGCGTTAATTGTCATGGTCTTAACGTAAAATATTGAAGCTATTTTTTATTAATTAAATGATTAATTACCTAATTATCTCTTACTCTGTAACTATTAACAGTCTCTGTAACGTTCAGCATCTTACCTGTGACATCAGCATCTGGGCGTTGCTGGGTGCTGAACAGTGACGCTTCCGTGCATTTCCACGTATTTCTCTATCGTATCCTTCCGTCGCTGTTATCGTTCGCATTACTCTGATATAGTTGACATCGCACAAAATATAAAAGTTATCGCCTAATATACAAACATTTTCGAATGAATTCACCATCCACCGCGTACACAGAAAAGAAAATCGTAGACTACGGTATGAACTTGTCTTTCTCCTGCATTCCTCGCCCATCTGCAACACGCGTACACACACATATAGACGTCGTTCACCGACCGCCAGGCGCTGAATCTCGCCTCAAGCGCGTATAAACGGATGTGTGTGTATTTGTGTGTGTGAGAGAGAGAGAGAGAGAGAGAGGGAGAGAGCGGAGGGGGGTGAGGGAGAGAGAGAGAGAGGGGGAGAGGCTGAAGCCTGCGCCTGAGCCACAAACTGGTGCGCATGCGTGGAGCGCCCTCTATCGGGCGTAGAGGAAAGTAGGGCGTGCACATACATACAAGGTCGCAACAAGCGGATTGAGCGAGAGCCTTTCTCCACATTGACATCCGGTAATTGGATCAATGAGACGTATTGCGCGAAATCCGAAACGTGCCTTTAATTGCCGCACGGACGCACAAACACAGCTTACATACATATACATACATGTAGAGAGAGAGAGAGAACGAGACTTTACGTTTCTAGCCGTCTCTCTCATTCAACGCGATAAACGACCGGCGAGTAAAATGTCGCGGGAATTATAGACGCAGTATATAAGCAGTGGCCTCGTTAGAGATGTCTCGTGTGTTGCGCATATTACGCGTGATATGCCAGTAGATCGATAATGATTGTTAATAGGTTGCTGTGACCTATACACGCATATAGATCTGGGTCGCAAGAACCAATCATAAATGATTGCTCTAAATATATTGTTCTATATAAATAAATACAATACAAATAGAATTTTGCGTACAAATAATTGTTATGAATAAATCAACTTAGATTCGAATATTTCGTATAAATAATGTCTTCTTTGTAGCTAATCGTCTTTAATAAATTGTCGTATGTAAATATTTATTATGAATAGCATTATCTATATGATTAATTATTACATGTAAATGGTTTGTGCGATGCGAGCATTTATCTTGCATGGAATTATGCATGCAAGATCAGCAGAGCGATGCATAATAATCATCGGATAAACTCCAAACATTCTAATAATGATCCATAATTGAATAATAATCCAGCCGGACTTACTTCACATGAAATATCGCAGATTTCGTACACGCTGTACCTCTATAGGACTAGTATCAGTATTCAGGCGTGTCTGTGCGCAAAGACTCGGCCACTTATATAAAATGCTGCTCACTCGCTTTCACACGAAAAATGTGTTTGCCGACAAAATGGATTCAGGAATTTAATCTTCTTCGATCGTACTTTTTGATAATGCTCTTACATGCGTATACTCTCATCTCGCTTAGTTCAACCTACTTCACTACGCATGTCTTGCATTACATGTTTCACTGGATCGTATCCTATAGCACGTACGTCTTTTGCAACTACCTGTGCAAAAGATTTTACTAGTCGTATAGACTTCATAATTCTATCAGTAGTTGTTCGAGACACTCGCGCAGACAGACAAAAGAAGACTTATTGCCTTATGATGCATTATTGCCGAAAACCCGGATTCATAATATCGGTAACGGAGAAGTAGTGTTGTAGATTAATGTATAATAAATGAATACATGATTAATGTAATTGTAGTGCTGTTATAGACGCGCGCGTGTTACTCAGAAAGAATAACAAATACCTTGTGTCATCATCTTTACTGTGATTCACTTAGGAGAGTTATCATTGTCGGGCCTCCAGACGATGCATGTAAGCGCCTGCGGCCCGACATCAAAAACAAAATCGGTTTCTAAAAATTGGTCTTAATACTTTTCTCATAGACAGTTGATAGAAAAATAATGCAGTTACGAATTTCTCATACGCATCGTATAGATGTACGGTCGACGAGAAAAATTTAATGTCAAGAGATTGCGTTAAGAGTAATTTTGTTTCTGATAACGTGCCCTAGGTTTATAAATACAATCAATCGAATAACCGCTGCTCTAATAACTGGAAAAAAATCGTGTTTCGGAAAACCTCGTGTGAGCGTTGCTTATATGTCACTATCTCACACATATCTGTCATGTTGGAATTTGTCACGTATCGCCCTGTCGTGTGACGTCGGTATCTTGTGATCTCACTGTTGCGTGATGTCGATGTCATGTATGGCGGTATCGTGTGATGTAGCACAATACTCTCAGCTTGGCGTTTGCCGCATAACCATCTCAAGACACTGATTGCGTGACCTCGTGTTAGTGCATGACCTCGTGTTAGTGCGTGACTCCTTGTTGTGCAATGACAAGTAAAATCACGGACCTACATGCGGGTGACGTCCCCGTCACGTGTACGTGGACGGTTCACACAATGAATGTTTAGAATTAGACGTTTACAAGATGTTACTTCTTTCATGGGTTTATCGTCATTAAGGAGAGCATAAACATTTGCAATAAGGAAAGACAACTAATTAGAAGGACTAATAAACCAATTACAAAAAAATTAACAGGAAATTTCACAGAATTGTGAAGGCTTTATAAGGAATTAGAAACAAATTTACAACGAAGGGCATAGACGAGTGGTTGTGCGAGAGACACACACACACAGAGAGAGAGACAGGCAGAGAGAGAGAGAGAGAGAGAGAGAGAGAGAGAGAGAGAGAGAGAGAGATAGAACAAGAGTAGATGTACAGTTTACTCAGTTGAATACGTAGCAGATTATAGGGGACAGTTTACACAAGCCTGTGCAAGACGGCAATGTCTGATGCTGAGATAGCAACTCAAGCTTCTCCAAAATTTCACGAAACTCATGATTGCGTTTGTCGAACGGATGAAAACTATGGATGATTACTGCGGGTTCGTGTGTGACACTGGAACATTGGAGATGATTCACTGTTAACAGTTACACAGTTAGTACATAGAGCGTGGGAGAGAGAGAGCGCGAGGAGAGAGGGGGGAGGAGAGAGAGAGAACGAGTGAGAAAAAGATAAAGCGAGAGCGAGAGAGAGATTACACGGCGCGTCTGCTTCTCTCTCTAAGGAAGCTACACGGCGCGTCTGCTCCTCTCTCAAAGGAAGAATAACATCGTGAAACGTTTTACCTTCATGTCGGGATTCTCACCGTCACCGTGTTTCCGCCGACGACATCTACTCTGCAACGGAAGTCTGCGAGAAAGCTGAAATCTGTAGTTATAATCACCATGGTCACGAAAAGACGCAAGAAGACAGCATCTTTCAGCCAAGGAGAAAATTTTGCAAGAATTTACTGTTTTTTTTCTGACGGCAAACAGGAAATCTGCAGAAAAGCTCAGAGCATTATTATTTCTTACGAACCGATTGCGTGACCAATTGAGGCGAAATAACGCGGTTATTATTATATTTCTCCGTCTTCAGATAACAAGGAAGCTGCGTTTTCAAGCCATTTCTTAAGCCCGGATATCGACAAACTCCTTTTTCAGATGTGGGTTTAAACTGGGGTTACTTGAGCGCGAGTTATATGATATACCCTTTTAGAAGTAGATTTAGGCAGAGCTAGTTTTCCTCTCTTGCAGACGCGGCTTACGTTGCACATTCATCGGTTGTGCGTATGAAGGACATGTGACTCTAGAATTAACTCGGCTAGATATCTCACACCTTGTACTTATAACACGTTGTTCAATTCATTCTACCTAACGAAGTCCCGTAATTGTTATTAATTAATAACATCAGAGATAGACAAACACAAGCAAATGTAGAAACGCACAAATACGGCTTTCGTACACATTGTAATTTACAATTTTCTGACACATAATGGTTTAAATCGTAGCCTGATTTGTTGTAATTTAGAT